>NC_056726.1:695914109-695916609 GCF_019279795.1 Protopterus annectens | reverse complement strand
TCTCATTTGCAGATGTTGCTCACCAGCACACATATATGTTCTTACAGCACACCAACATGTCAGCTTTGTGGCACATGGAGTAACTGCATGCACTTGTAATAGTAATGACTAGTCAGTCAGGGGTTTGAATCCTTGTACTGGTAGGTGTGTGACAGACGATGCTTAGGTTTTAGTCTCCAAGCCCTTCTCTGATGTACGTTGCCTCTGTCTGTCCCTCCCACTCACTCTCTGTTAGATGTGGAGTTGTACACCTGCTCAGCAGCAGCTTGTGTTTTGTAAGTGATGGTCATGATCAGGTGATGACCTCTGCACTTATTGCAGTCCTCCTCTAGCTGATTGCATGTGGAACAGCTGTGATGATGTTCCCATAGCCAGTCGCATGGAAATACAGTACAATATCTAGGGACATCATGTTGGTGTTTGTCCATGATAGTCCCTGTGAGTGGTACCTGGATCTGGTGTTTGGTAAACGGCATCACAGATGATATTTGGATGTTCCTCAAACAACATACACAGCAGGAAACAGCCTAAAGACAGGAGGATGATGTGCCAGACATGACTACAGCATGTAAGTGTAACTATGCTTCATTGAGACTACTGCCTGTTGAACAAGTTGTGTGCGGTAATGGCTATTCTGCATGTTTTAAAACTGACAAGACAGTGCTCTGTTTGTGAGGGACCCCCATCTGTAGGGCCATCTGTGGACTGGTCAGTGTGTGGAACCATCTGTTTCATGTGTTACTCACTGAACACACATCTGTGAATTGCAGGAGCATAGTGTGAGGATTGCAGTCAGTACATGGTGAAAGTGATGAGTTACTGCCATCACATCCCTGGTTGGACATATGTCACATGAAACAGTTGTATGACAGACACTGTCTGGGGTTCTCAGTGACTTTCCAATAATAGGCCACTGTTCATAGCTGCAGTCACAAGTCTTCTACACTTTGTACAGATGTCATGCAGTATATATGCATGTGTTGTGCTCTCTCTGCAAATGTATACCCATCTGTTGTGTTGGGTTGATGGTCATATCTACACATGCTGTTATAAGTAATCCTAAATGCTGTTGACTATTACTAAGCCATATCTGTGTTTAAACTGCAAACCCATAGGCTGTATGGGGTTGGAGGTCCCAGCAGAACCTCCTGTCTCACTTTAGCTAGCCATGACACCAGGCATTAGCACATCTGGGGCCCAGCCTTGGACCTCCACTTCTGTTGGCTCTGCACCACCTTCTGGTGGAACCGCCAATGAGGATGGGACTTGTCCCCCTGGGAGCAGGTCCAGACAGGAACATGTCCGCTGTCGAACAGTCATGGATGTGGTGCATAGGGGGTGCAATAAGGGGTTTTGAGGCCAGATACACCAGCTCGAGGGCAGAGTGACACAATTACAGGGTGAACCTGCACCTCCTAGACAGCTCCCAGCATTGCCACATTTGTAGCTGTTTTGGTGCGGTGGTGGCTGTCCATGGCAGGGGACCTCTGTCCCACTGTTTCCATCTAGGGGCTCACAGGCTTGTGACTGCCAAACACCCCTCCCCGTCCGAGGTGTATCCCCCCACATGTGTCATATACCGACCCTGTATGCTGTCTTGTCTATCATCCTACCCAACCTATCCTCCATGAGCATGCTTACTCTCCTTCCCCCACATCCCACTCTCACCCTATGGAAACAATAGGCCAATCAGTTCCTAGAACAATATTTTCCCCATACATAGCTGTCCATTTCACACACATGTCCACTGGATACATGTAACCCTTTTAATATGCATCACAACATACTCCAGTTGTCCTCACCACTGTCTCTCAGGCACACGATCCTGATATGCACATGACTCCTAAATGTTCCAGGTACATGTGATGCAGACAACCCCATTGTACACACAACACTACCGGTCCCTCTATGATTACCCCATTTACCTTTTTCATGATGATGATGTCACACACAGCACCTTTCAAGAGTACTGTTCTCACATAATGATTGGACAGGAACTGTTGTGTTAATGTAAATAAAATGCAGTGATGTATTTGGCCAATGTACAAATGTTTACACTTATTATAGGTTCATAGGTTCATAAGTTTATACTAGGCTATCTGCCCTAAGGCATTTATAAGCCTAGCCCAAAGTTTTGTTGCTTACGCCACCCCTTATGTTAAAAAATACTGTGCCCATTAGTTTGTTGTGCCTCTGTCCAGCAGTGACACAGAGATGATTCCTGGGGTAAACCTATGATCTCCCATCCACCGGTCAAGATTTCTCTTGAACAGAGCCAGCGAGGTGCTCTGCCTCACATGGACCGGGATTTTATTCCACAGCATAGGGAGTCTCTGGGTGACAAATCTATCCCTCCAGCATGTCCTATTTATATCCGTGCTAAGGTTTAAGTCGCTTGCTCTAGTGGATCTGGTAGATTTGGATTTTTTGAGGTGGAGCATGTCCATTAATTCCGGGTTGGACATGGCCTTGTATGTCAGGCACAGGATTAATGACACAT
>NC_056726.1:695811609-695909109 GCF_019279795.1 Protopterus annectens | reverse complement strand
GGTAATATCCTGCCTGTGGTGTGAGTAGCAGTGCTTTGCTCATTCCTGCCCAGCTTGATATGACATACGCTGACAGCACTATATAATACTGGGGTTGCTGTTGATACCCTTCTCATTCCATTTGTATGCTTTATTGTTACATTGTTCTTTCTTCATCGATAGGTATATATATATATATATATATATATATATATATATATATATATATATATATATATATATATATATATATATATATATATATATATATATATATATATATATATATTTTATATCTGTACATACTTATATACATTTCCTATGCTGGTCACTGCATAGACCCACACAAGCGCACTCAGACTTGCTTACTGATACTTATATGTGTTTACTGCTGCTTATTTGTGCTTACACCTGCTTATAAGTGCCTTATTCATTATGACAGTGCCACTTTGCTTGAATGATATTTAAGTTAAATATCTCATGCGATACTCTTATGTCGGTTTTACAACAAAATGACATTCATTCCACATGGAAAATGATACGTGCTATTATTGGGCTCGAACCGTGAATGCCTGTTTGTTAGGCAGATGCTCTAAATACTACACTATTGACGGTTACATTGATTCCACATGTTTTTCTCTATTTGAATGTATTCAATGTGTAAGTTACACTCGGCAGAGGGCAGCGACATGCAAACATGCTGCGCTTTGCTTGCACCTTCGATACTGCAGCAATTCAAATGTATAATAGGGACACAGGGAATCTAATTGTGAAAGTTCTAGGGACAGAGCTCAACATTCCACTACGTGCTTATGTGTTTACTACTTCAATTTTATTTCAGTGTTCCTGGACACTCTTGTATGCTTAGCATACATTTCAGTATCCACGGACACTGAATTACTAACTTACTATTAGAGGCGGACTCTACTAGTAGGCATAGTAGGTTTTGCAACTGTCGGGGCATGTATACGCTACCGTAGAGCACTTGTACACGCCCCCTACACTCGCACATGTTTCCTGTGCACGTCGAAGGTGCAGCGGCATGCCCTCATACATATTCATATGGCGCTGCTGCACCATCTGTAATGAGGATGCTTGGTGCAAGGCTAAAACTGTCCTTGTGTCAAGCTTCTTCAATCCCGGGGAAAATTATTGCGATGCACTGTAAAGCTTTTCATGAAAGTAATGCTGATTTATTACAATGTACAATTTTAGAACAAATTGAATGCATGGAAGGTACATATGAGTTATTGAAATAAAAATTACTGTATAAAGAAAGTGTTTATATTTTAAAGTATAATACAGTGATTCTTAAAGGTTTAAACAATGAAATGAATTGGTAGTGTTTGCATTAAAACTTGTTTAATTAATTGATGTCGTGATTAGAAATGTAATATATAAGGAGTGTCTTTTTGTAATTTTTTTATTCCATGAAGGTGGTTACACTGAGGTGCTAGAAGAATAAATTGCTTTTTAATACATGGCCTCTATTTTTTATAAGAACACATTTGGTATCCTGTTGTATTTTTGGAATTCTGGAGGTGTAAGTGTTGTTATAGGTAGCCAGGATGTCTTCGGATCCAAGTGTGGATGTCCCTCGACCATTCTGAGAAGATGTTTTATCTGCCCTAGGTGCTACTGGAGGTTTGGGCTCTCAAATGAGCTCACAAGGGACTATGGAACATTATTTGAACAATTCCACACATGTTACTGGCAAGTGCTGGAAGGTCTTCTAGTAAGTCAAGGTACTGACTAAAGGTAATGCCCTCTGATAAAATGGAGATTTGTGAGAAATTTGAGAAATTACTTGAAAAAGAGACTAAAACCTATTTAAATATTTTGGACTTATAACGTTATATAGAATTGGACATTACCCCAGGAACCTTCGCTTTGTTAAAAATCCCTGTACACCAATCAATGTAGATTGGCCAGTAGAACAAATGTTTCAGGAACGGTGGTTAAAAGCCTCCCATAAGTGTGTAATTGAATGGTTGCACATATTATTGGAGAGGGATCAAATAAAACACAGGAACTTGAAACAAGAGCTGTCTTCATTGTCTCAAACTTTAAGCAGCTCACTGAGGGAACAAAATAAAACAAAATAGAACACATTTGGTGGAAAGGATTAATAAGAAATTATTTTCGTTGGAGGCTGAAATAATTGAATACAAAAAGACTAAACTTATTAGGGACATCAATGATTATGTAGCAGGGCACGCTTTTATGCTACAGACCAATAGAAAACCAAGAAAGCAACGATGTCAGTGCGTAAGCTTTAAAAAGATGGCCTCTGCTTCTTTCATGTCCTCTGAGAGTACTAGCCACCACAGCACTGACAATAATGAAGAATTTCCTGATTTGCCTTATCCACAGAGACCTGACGAGTATTGGCGAACTTTTTGTGGTCAAGGGGAACAGCACCAGCAGCAGCAATATCAACAGTGACAGGGTCAGAAATGGAATTGGAATGGAGGTTATAATGGATACAGCTCAGATGGGGGACAAAAGACTGACTTTAAACAGGGACAAGGTACAGGACAATATAACAAAAGATTCAGATGCTAAGGTATGTTCTGAATCAAATTTAGTATTAAATCTTTCTCAGTATGAATTGTTAGATGAACAAATAGCTGTGCTAAATCTTGGTTTGAAGTTTGTACCAAAAGTTATACCAAGAAACCATGTATTAAGACAATAATTTTTTAGGTTTAAACGTAAATTGCACCTGAGGTATTATTTTTCCATGCATTTAAATAAGCCTAATTTATGTGATAGTAATGTATTGTATAATAATGATTCTGATTCAAGCCATTTTTCATGTTGTGAGGATGGAAATGACTCTTTACATAATGAAAGCAACAGTGATATGGAAAGTTTGAATGCTTATTGCAAAATAGATGTTTCTGATATTCCAACATTAAATAAGTTTATCCCTTTCTTTGATAATATGCATATATCACACTTCAATTCTATGATTAATTTTGATGGTGATAACATTTGTAAAGAAGTAGTAAAATGTGACATAGATTATAATATAACATTAAAAGAATGGCAAGCGTTGAAAGTGTTGTGCAAAAGGGATGACTTGGTAGTAAAGTCCTCAGATAAGAGCAATAAAATAGTAATTATGAATGTCTTGCAATATTACAAAATGTGTATGGCACATTTAGAGAATACTGAAGTGTATATAAAGTGTGACAGAAAAGAATATGGACAAGCAATGTTGACTTATGAAAAAATGTTAGATAGAAGTGTTAAGTTGGGATACTTTACAGTGAAGGATGTAAAGGAAAAATTATTTAACAGGAACAGTGAGAAAGCTGTTTTTGTCTGTTTACCAAAAGTTCATAAGAGGTTAGAGAACCCCTCCCCCCACCAATAGGCCTATAATATCTGCATGTAAATATTTTTTGAATAATATTAGTTTAGTACTACATAAAATCTTGATGCCTTATGCACAAAAATCTTCAGCTTATATACAGAACAGCTTTGGCATTTTGGCCAACATTTCTCCTATAGTATGGAATAAGGACAAATATTGGCTAGTTTTATATGTTAAAAGTCTATATACCAGCATCAAGCATGAGGATGGTATAAAGGCCATCAGGTATTTCATATGAGATAGTTCTTTTTCTCATTTTGTTTCTGACTTGGTGGATTTTTGTTTGAAAAATAATTATTTTTATTTCAATAATGAATTATATATACAAAAACAGGGTACAGCAATGGGGGCAGCTTTTGACCCAATGTAAGCAAATTTATGTCTTTTTTTAATGTCTTTTTTATTTAAGTTAACTTTTATGAAAACATATGTGAATTTTTATTTTTGTTACATAGATGATTTGATTTTTATATGTGAGAATGGTTGGGAGGAAGTAGAGAATTTTGTGAAAGAATTACATAAAAACCCATTTGGTTTGGCTTTTGATGGCCTACAGAAGGGTAATAGAGTTATATATCTAGATCTCATACTAGAAGGAAGAAGTGAAGGAAATATATATTCTTAGAAAATTTATAGATGGAAGTCAATATCTTTGGGCCACTAGTTGTCATCCTCCTCATGTTTTAAAGGCTTTACCATATGGTGAAATGTTACATATCTCTAAGTTGTGTAATGATAAAACTTTACTGACCCAAGAAATAAATAAGACTATAAAGATGGTTAAGGCAAGAGGCTATGACATTGGTGACATACAGGAAGTGCAAAAGAGAGTTTGGAATGAAATATAAGAATTAAGGCATAATAGGGGGAGTACAAGATCAACTTTTGTGACTAAGGTCAACAAAAGAGAAAACAAAGCAGTAGATGCTATTTATTTTGTAACAGGTTATAACATTAAAAGTGGGGAAATAAAAAAGCAGTAGAACATTATTGGAAGTATTTAATACAGGACAAGTTTCTGGCCAGTATCTTTCCACATAAGTCTTCTTTTTCTTATACCAGAGGAAAAATCTTAGACACATGGTTGTCCATGGTATGTTTACCATGCCAGCCTTAGGACCAGTTAGGGTTTCATCTATAAAGGGAATGGTGAAATGTGATAGGTGCAATATTTGCACCCACATTGTAACTACTTTCCGTAAAATAAATGGTATAAGATTTGAATTTAGGGACACATTCTCTTGTAGAAGTAAGGGAGTTATATATGGCCTGAAATGTCCCTGCCACCTATATTATATAGGTGAAACAAAAAAGTAGTTCCGAATAAGATTTATGGAACATTTAAGGGACATAAAAATCTGTAGAGAAGACAAAATGATTACTATTCACTTTAAAGCTTTTCATGAAAGTAATGCTGATTTATTACAATGTACAATTTTAGAACAAATTGAATGCATGGAAGATACAGGTGAGTTATTGAAACAAAAATTACTGCATAAAGAAAGTATTTATATTTTGAAGTATAATACATTGATTCCTAAAGGTTTAAACTATGAAATGAATTGGAAGTGTTTGCTTTAAAAAATGATTGTTTAATTGATGTCATGTGATTAGAAATGTAATATATAAGGAGTGTCTTTTTGTAATGTTTTATTCCATGAAGGTGTTTACACCGAGGCGCTAGAAGAATAAATTGTTTCTTAATACATGTTCTCTATTCTTTATAAGAATACATTTGGTATCCTGTTGTATTTGTGGAATTGTGGAGGTGTAAGTGCTGTTATAAATATTTTCAAGTACAAGTTTGCAAACACACAGACACTGTTATTCTCAGTAATGTACACTGACACATTTGTCAGTACTGAGGTCCATAGGTGCAGGTGCTCCTAGGTGTGTACCAGTCTAATTTCCATGGAGAGATGAGACGAGTAGGGCATGTGGGTAAACTGGTATCATGCCACCTGATATTTGTCAGCAGGCCATCTATCAACCGATGCCACTTGAGTGATCCCCAGGGTGACAGTTAAATTCAACATCCAATCATCTGGTTTTCTCTTGCAGAGGGCCAGTGAGGTGCTCCAACTGACATGTATGCAACATATATTGCATATCAAGGCCAGTATCTGGGTTAGAGACCTGTACCCAAGCATGTTCTGTTGACTGTGGTAGTCTGGTTGAGGTATCCATGGCATGTGGTGGATACGGGGGGGGGGGTCCTAGCTGTGGCAATCATAACACAGCTGGGCAGACATGTCAGTGTAAGTTAATCAGAAATTGCCTGTAAGCAGCCAAGATGGATGCCTGACATCTGCACATGTGTACAGAGGACAGACAGAACTTAGCTAGTCAACAGGTTATGATTAGGATGAATGTTTTGACAGATAGACGTCTGACACTGATAGGTATGCCATTAGTACATGACAGCAGTCCTTAATGACATGTCCTAAACACATAGTAGTCTACAGTTAATATCAACATATCAGATCAATATCCAATAGGAGATACTTAAAAACATACAGCTCACACACCAAAAACGCGATAGTACTCAGAGTCCAGCTTTGCATGCAGGGGTGTATGGTTCCAGTACTACAATCTGCAATCTACTCTTACTTGGAAAAGCACTGTTAAAAGTAGTAATGTAATGATGCAATACATGCAAGTGTGACTGCATATAAACTGGGATACTACCCATGTATGAAACACATACAAAGAGAAAAGATTGTGGTACTAGCCATGCATACTCAGGTATCCCATACAATATACTCACACCCCTTGCTACTGTAATGACAGTACATAGAAGCATGTTATGTACATGAGATTAAATACACTTATTAAAGATGTTATTACCCTGCTATTTTATCATACTGGAAGGTGATCACTGGTTACCAGGGCTGAGCTATGCTTAGCAGGTGTAAGCATTGCTTAAATGTAAACGCTAAGCACATTTGCATACTGCTAAGTGAAGCCTAAATGGTGTAAGTACCTATTAGTTTAACCATATGATAGCACTGCTTACTGCTGGGCAAACCTGTGCAAACCTGCTTAAAGCTGCTCAAAACTGCCTTAACCATTCTGTGTCCAACAGTCCTTGTTCTGCCTAGCAACAAAATAAACAGCCCTTGCAGGTCTTGAACCAGGACCCTGTACACTATAGCCATAGCACTTAACCACTAAGCCACTTGAACTGTGAAGCTGTTTGTTGTTTTTCAAATATATCATTCAGTACACATACTGAATAGTAGTGAACAACTGCTTTGACTACCACAATTGTTTAATACTTGTAAGTGAAAATGCTGTTAAATAAGTCATATTCTTATATGTAAATATACACATAGATTAATCTGGTGGGTACATCTGAGAAGGTATATTCAACACTCATGTTTACACATAAAAGGATAGAGATATATGTTTATACATATGTATATATATATATATATATATATATATATATATATATATATATATATATATATATATATATATATATATATATATATATATATATATATATTATACTTGTATATATTCTCTCTCTCTCCTAGATATATATATATATATATATATATATATATATATATATATATATATATATATATATATATATATATATATATGGGTCCACCTTGTAATTTAGAAATATTAAAATCTCGAATTTCAGTATTTTGAACTTACAAAGCCAAATACTCACATTTCCAAAACCGGCAGAAGCGCAAAATTCAAAATACTGAAGTACGGATATTTCAAATTTATGCTTCCAGTAGTACAGAATGTGGATGTTTGAGTTTAATTTTAGTAAGTTTGCATGTGTAAGTATGTTGGTTAGGGGTTTAGTGTGTGTAAGTGTGTGTTTGAGGGACTGTAAGATGTGTGTGTGTGTGTGTGAGTTCCGTTTGTGTTCCTGTTTGTGCGATTTCAGAGTTAGAATATATAAGTAGGGGGTGTGGGGGAGTTTTTTGTATGTTTATGTATGTACTGTATGTGTAGCATGAGCATGGGATTTTGAATTTCGCAGTTGTGTATTTTCGAATTTGTGAATTGTGGTTGGGTTTTCGGGTTTGTGGTTTCAGAATACTGAAATTCGAGATTTCAGTATTTCGAAATTATAAAGTGGACCCATATATATATATATATATATATATATATATATATATATATATATATATATGTATATATGTATGTATATATATATATATATATATATATATATATATATATATATATATATATTTATTTATTTTTATATATATATATATATATATATATATATATTTATATATATATATATATATATGTATATATTATGTGTATGCATGTATATGTAACATAGGCACATGACATGTAGTGGAGTCATACTTCAGCACTATAACACTCAACCTATTAGTGCTAGGGAACGTAATGTATGTATTGCAGTTTTAAATGTAGAATGTTGCTGCAGTGACAGGGGTTGTGTCAACATACATGTTGTGAAGGAAGGCTCTTCTGAAACTGACATGTACGCCATCAGTTACTGACAGACATCATAAAATCATCATAGTGAAGTACTACACAAATCACAGTAATGATCCTATGGAATACAGAAGGAATATGAGAAATAAACAAGGACAGTCTGAAACAATCTTGTCAGTCAGGAGGTATACATAGAATGCTTTAATGCAAGAAATGTGGTACAAGCCTGACAAAGAGGATGTTTAGAGCCATAAAAATGGAGATATATCAGAAAAAGTGGATTAGATAAGCTCACACAGTTGATGCATTCACACCCTCCTGTCTGTCCTAACACATATTAACTGGAGGAGCAGAGATCCCAAGCCACATACTTCACACCAACCCACTGCTTTGTCAGAAATACACAGCACGTATGGTGGCCAGGCAACAGTACATCTGACAAATATCTGGACATAAAATCACACTAGGGTAAATACACTGCACTGCTAGGTATGTCACCAATCACTGTCTACACTACAGGCAGACTGCCACAACACTAACCCAATTTACCTATGGTGGAATACACATGTAATTGCAAATACAGCAGGCACTACAGGCATGTAACAGCATGGAGAAACAGACACCAGTGTGAAAGTGCATACCCACAACCAATCTCAACAGAGGCACAGTCACATTATGATAAGCCTAATTAATAGTACAGCCAATGGCCTGTGTGAACAAAAGTCATCATCATGTTTGCCACTCACACAGTAACCCTGCATATACTGGCCCTATTCACAGTGTAGTCTGATGCCTGACTGTGGTATGGGACATGTCTTCGTCTGACCCTACAAACATATAGACTGGTAGGGTAACAGAAACTGGAGCAGCAAAGCACTGTCAGATAGAACAGGACCAAGAACACTGGCTTCTACCCCAGTCTGTACACAGGCCAAATAGCATGATCACAATACACTGCTACATAATACATACATTCTGTCAACAATCACCATAACTGCACAGACCTCACTACTGTACAGACTACCACAGAATATCCAGGTTTTGTCTTCCACTATTAGACCTTCTATACATTACATGTCTGGCAGTCTGATATATCACTGGCTTGATATCAGGAATTATGTTAGTAAATAATGGTATACTGTACATATCTACCTCTTACTGCATGAAATATGAACAGAGGGTGACAGACTTGGGGGACAGAGGTACAAACACATGGACAATATTGACATATTGCAGTTATAAACTGAGACCATTGCTGGTGTAACAGGGTTTGTTGTGACATATCTCTTCTGAGGGATATGAAGTCAGTAACACACATGGATGTTACCATTTCCTGAGTACAATCATCAGAGTATGCTACTGCATTTATGAAGACAGAAAATGTGTGAGTAGCACACCAAATATCAGGCTCCAAACTCTGGCCAGTCTGCAGATAGCCCTACAGGTGAGAGTTTTCTCATCCACATAACACTATAATGCCAGACTTTATATCATGCAGAACAGCCATATCCACACAAACCCTGTTAAACCAACATTTCTTCAAATGTAGAACAGCAATACTTACAATCTGTCCCCATGTCTGGAACATCCCCTCCAGTTTTTGGCCTGTATCCACAGTGTTTGTTGTAAGAAGTATTTCCAACTACCATCTGTGATGCTGTTTGTCAGACACCCACATGAAGTCCTGCTCATAGTGAGGGAGAAGGGCCAACACCCACTTGCACTGCTTACTTACAGGAGTGTGTTTCCATGCAATTGGCTATAGGAATGATACCACAGGTGTTCCATATACCATTAGCAAGTGGAGGACTCCAATGTATGCACAGGCCATCAGCTAATCATGAGCATTACCTACCAAAGTCAAGCTGCTGCCTATGCAAAACAGATGCATTTTTCCACATGTACCAAACAGGGAGAGAGAGAGAGACAGAGGCAAAGAAAGAAAGGAAGAGAGAATGAGCCAAGCATGTTTGTGTATGATCTGTGGATAGAGAGAGGTCTCTGAGTATTATAATGGTTGCCTATATATAAATGTATGGCTGTATATTGTCTACAACAACCTCTGTGGTGTTTGACAACTGTTGGCCTTGTAATGTGACATTGGAACATATGGGTCCTCATTATACACTGTGATGGATCCTGTTATTTACACAATCACACCAACACAGAATACTGATTACACACACACACACACACACACACACACACACACACACACACACACACACACACACACACACATACACACACACTTACCAGTAATGAGTTTCAAACACCTACATAGCTATGTATTGGTACTACAGTGTTACACAGTTATCACAAGCACCACAGAGGTTATATATTGGTGAACTGTCCAAAGGTATCTTTGAAGGTGAGTGACATCAGTTGCAGTGCTAAAGGAGGGGTAAAGGAAGTGCAGTAAGTGTTAATGACCACAAAAGCAAGTGACAACAGTGACTCACACACAACCACTCAAATTTTCATAGTTGCCAGGACCAGGATTAGAACTCCTACCTAACTAGTTTGTAACACTATGGTATTACTCAGTTATCACAAGTACCACAGTGTTTATATATTGTTGAATTGTCCAAAGGTATCTTTGAAAGTGAGTGAAATTAGCTGCAGTGTTAAAGGAGGGGTAAGGGAAGTGCAGTAAGTGTGAATGACCACAAAAACAAGTGTCAACAAAGACACACAAACACTCACATTTTCTTAGTTGCCAGAACCGGAATTAGAACTCCTACCTAACTAGTTTGGAACACTATGGTATTACACAGTTATCACAAGTACCACAGCGGTTATATATTGGTGACTTGCCCAAAGGTATCTTTGAAGGTGAGTGACATTAGATGCAGTGCTAAAAGAGGGATAAGGGAAGTGCAGTAGGTGTGAATGACCACAAACGCAGGCGTCAACAAAGACTCACACACTCTTGCACACAAATACCCACATTGTCACAGTTGCCAAGACCAAGATTAGAGCTCCTACCTAACTAGTTTGCTACTCTATGGTATTATGCAGTTACCGCAAGTGCCATGGCAGTTATATGTTTGAGAGTTGGCCAAAGGTATTTATGAAGGTGAGTGACATCAGCTGCAGTGCTAAAGAATGAGTGAGGGAAGTGCAGTGAGTGTGAATGACCACAAAAGCAGGTATCAACAAAGACTCACACACATTTTCATAGTTGCCAGGACCAGGATTGGAACTCCTACCTAACTAGTTTGCTATACTGTGGTGTTACACAGTTATTGCAAGTGCCACAACAGTTATATATTGGAGAGTTGTCCAAAGGTATCTTTGAAGGTGAGTGGCATCAGCTGCAGTGCTAAAGGAGGGGTGAGCGAAGTGCAGTAAGTGTGAATGACCAAAAAAGCAGACATCAACGACTCACACATACAAACACATTTGCACCATTGCCAGGATCAGGATTAGAACTCCTGCCTAATTATTCAACTACACTACAGTATTATGTGGTTATCACAAGTGTCACAGAGCTTATAGGACTGAGACTTGGCAAAAAGGTTATTTCAAAGTGACTGACATCAGCAGGAGTGCTAACATGGGCAATGGGAAGTGTGGAGTGTGTGTGAATGATCTATAAATCATTCCTCTGGAAACACATACATACTCAGTCACACACGACTTTACATTTGACAGGACTGAGTATACAAATGCTATATGAATACTGTTTTTTACTATTGTGTTACACAGTTATAACAAGCACCACAGCGACTAAAGGGCTGAGGGCTACCAAAAGGAATGTCTACAGTGATTGACATCAGCACATCATGCAATATCAGCCAATTGGATGTGTAGTGGGTGGGCCAGGCCTTATAATGGAATTTTATCTGTCACTGTCTTTCTGTCTCTTCCCCACATCTCTGTGTGTATATGTTTGACATATTATAGTGTGTTGGCCTTAGATATGTGTGAGTATTCCTATCCAATATGTGTGTGAAGCATATATGGTGTACAATTTAGTGTTTGTGCACAGACATTTGCAAATGACAACTATTTATAGTACACAGTGTTGGCACACATGGGCTTCATTCATTTTTCTAAGTGTAGGAGCATGCCCGGTATGACCTTTTGTATTGAGTGTGTGAATCCATTCCAGGTAGAGTTGTACTCATCTGTGGTTTGGTGTTCTCAACCTTCAGATAGCAACCTGTTTCTGCATGATATCTGTAAGTAGGTTGACAATATGAAGTCACAATTGGGCGACAGATATGGGGATACTGTAACTATTGCTGTCTGTGCTGCTTGTGTTACATGCTTGGTGTTAGCAGATATATTCAGACATATGTAGTGTTTTACACTGTGATTTATTATGTCATCAATTACTGACAGATATAATTATTTGCTCACAGTTATTTACTGGGAAATACAAGATCAATGAAGCTGAGTCCAGTATTGTGGTCCACAGCCTATACATTCTTGCAAATTTCTGCCATTCTGGAGGGGTAGCTACAGACACTTGCTGATGGGTCTGTGTAAATGGTCCAGAACCTTGGTAGTATGGTGGCTGAGGATCCCCTTGTTGTACATATATCAACTTAACAGAGTGGACATATCCTACTCTGGCCATGCCTCTCAGCTGTACAGATTCACCCAGGTATACTCAGAGGCAGGACTCATATATCTGGTCATTTCCCCTTCACATTGTGGTTTACGAATAGGTTTGTAGCCACCCATTACTGGGGTTGCAGGCAGGGGTAGTATGGGCACACATCAGAGTTTCAGACTTCACACAATCCATGATGTTCATGCATCTACACCCCCCAATCTGTTATTTTATCCTCGTCCTAACATTATGCCAGTGATATCTGGGAAGTATCCCTATAGTTGACCCTTCATCCCAGCAGAATTTATGAATTGGCCCCCAGTTCATGTAGTAGGACATGGGGGGGGCATGCTACTTGGATTTGTCAATATGGCCTTGCATTTGTGTTCTGTTGACTGTGTTAGTTTGTTATTTGGGACCCCATGAAATACTATACATTGGCACTACGGGTGTGGCACAGGCCTTTGACAGAGGACTGTAGGCCATTTGGTGGTGATGTAGGCCATCTGTAGCAAGCTAGTGCATTCTGTCACTCCAACATTCCCAGGCTGTGAGCCATTGGATTCCCCTGGGGTGACAGGGTAAGTGTGCGAGGTGTTAATGGCAATAGTTCCTGTCCATATTGACCCTTTGGTCTGGATGCATGCAGGGTGCTGCTTACAGATAGGGACACACCTGAATAAGACACCTATTTAGCATGCTGCATTCTGTGGGGATTCCCATACAGAAGTGGGGTCATTATGTACTCATTCCCAACAGCAAGGATATGACCTGTGTTAAAGCTGTAGCTGATGGTGGGGTGAGCTGTGTGCATGTGTGATATGGAAGCTACTTGCAGTTGACTCACAGATATACCTGGCATATTCCCCTTATGCTGCCTTGTGCAGGGACATAGGCAGTCTCTTATTACTTTATAACTGTGCCTTTTGTGGTCTGCCAGTGATATTCTAGACTACATCAGTATTCCATACTACACAGGCAACTAATGTGCTGCTAACCTGTATGTACAATTCCAAAGTTGTGTGCAGTTGACAGTTACATTTTATGCACTCTGTCTTGAGTACTTCCACCTGTGTTCTGTGTGTATGTATGGTTCCACATTCATAGCATGTCCATCTTTCAGACGTTGACATATATTGACATCTGGACAGTGGGTATGGATGACTGCTGACATGGATATTGCTGAGAAGCATTGTGGTTGGCACTGCAGCTGTCAGAACATGGTCCTGTCATCCACAGTACTGCCCATAGTCACCGAGACACAGAGCTCCATGCCTACATACTGACCACTTCCACACAATATTGAACACATGACAACCTAACACATGGGCCCCTGCATATTGTACAAATGTAACAATCTATCCTGTAGATTGAGCCAGCTCAGGTTATCTGTGCTCCACTGTTATTACACCTCACACTTACATGTTACTTCATTTCTCCATGGGATTGTGCGCAGGGCACACCTGATGACATTAAACATTTGTTATGACTGTACTGGTATTTCAGGTACTCTGTTGGCTTCCATTTCATTTTGTATTCTGACCTATCATGCAGACTGGACTCATATCAGTGATGTACAGATCTTAGGTTTTATTGACCTACTTTTCTGTTTCAGACTTCTTACCCTTCAGAACTGACATACAACTGCCAGACTTGTTGTAGTATGTCTGTGTAGGACTGGAGGGGGGCTGTTAACCATTACCATCAATTGGAGGCCTTATCCCAGCCTTTCTTTATGGTCAACTACACCTGTCCTGCTGTCTGAGGCTGGTGGTGGGGATGTGAGCCACACTGACAAGCATTTGTGTGTCCTATGGACACACATTTGGGCCACCACATGTACTGTAGTGGGATTTGTCACCTTGTCTAGTACTGTCTAGTATGTTGACAGCTGTATTTGTTATGGAATTCATGCTGCCCCTATAGGTGTACACTATCTGCTGCCATCCCATTCAGCCACTCAATTCCCTTGCATGCTCACATGCATATCATAGATACAACTATCAGAACATACTACTCCATTCAGGAATTGACAGGAAGCCTGACTTACCTTGTGTCTGTGCCAATATTGAGGATGGTTCTGGAGGGCTGACAATGTCGGATGCACATAGTACACTCCCTATACATGGTGAAGTACAGGTAGTGTCATGTTTGGCATCCCTATTACTGTATGTGCAAGTCAGAGAGTGGTGTCATTCCCTGTGTCCTTACCATGCCAGTGTATGTGCTATGCATTGTCTCTTTGCCAAGGCCTGGGCATACTGGGCATGCCTCCTTCTGCCTCCATGGGCAGGCTCAGGTAGTTCTTCCTCCAAGTCCTTCTGTGCCTGTGATGGCCTTGGCAATGGTGGGGGGCTGTGTGTACTTGCCACATGCTGTTACTGCTGCAGCTGTTTTTTCAGGATCATATTGTGTAGCATGGCACATACTATGAACATTTATGTACATGTAGCTGGAGATACTGCAAGGCTCCACCTGCTATGTCCATGCAGTGGAACCATGCCTTGAGAATCCCAAACACCCACTCTATTATGATACTGATTTGTGCATGTGGCGCATTATGGAGTTCTTGTTCGGGTGTGTGTGCATTACTAAGCCATGTCATCACCCACGGCTCCTGTGAGTAACCAGCATCCCCCATGAGGTGGCCTTGTAGGATGTCCCCACTGGCAAATGAATGTTGCAGCTGTGTCATATGCCAGATATGGGAGTTGTGATAGCTTCCAGGGCTGCCAGCACACACATTCAAGATAATGCCCTGGGCATCGCACTTAACCTGGCAGTTGATGGAGGGGAATCTCCTGTGGTTTATTTAGACCCTACCCCGCTCACCGGCTGGTGCTTTGATGTGCATGTTCATGCAGTCTATAGCACCCACTATCTCAAGGTATTCTGCTATTTGGTGGAAGAGACGCATATTGCTGGTCAACATCTCGCAGGTGTTGAGGAATTATATGTACTCACTGGCATGTGCTGATATGGCATCCAGGTACTGGTGGAGTTCCCTGGATGCTGATGCCTGTGAAATCCCCATGATATCCCCAGTTGGCCTTTGGAAGGTACCTGTGGCTAGTATTCTTAAGCCTACACATACCTTGGTATCCACTGGGATGGGCTCTCCTCTGTTGGTTCTGTGAGTGAGACGTATCTGGCACAGCTCAACAATTTGGTGTAGAATGCCCCTGTCCACCCTATATCACTCCACTGGTGGGTTACCCTGGGTCTGTACACTCTTCTCCTTCTCCTCACTGTGGATTGGTCATCAGTATTCACCCTCAGTCTCTTGCACATATTGATGTATGAGAGCAACAGCAGCTCCTAACATTTTGTTAGCTTTGTCAGGTAAAATTTCCCCGTCTGTGTAAACCAGTGGTGTAGAGTTTGTGGGAAAAAAAAAAAAACGGAAGGTGTTTGCATAGTTTATAGTAGTGTGCTAAGCTGTTCCATGTGTAATTGGCTGATTCTTATACATTTCACCTGCCAGCTGTGCTAGTTCTCCTTGATTGCCTTCCTACTGCTGTTTTCCCATCCCATTGCCTTCCTGTTTAAGCCCCAAGGCGCGTTGCGCATACTCAGTGCTCAGATGTGAACAAATCTATTTCCTGTTTTTTTTTTTGTTGTTTAAAACCTGTAAACACTGCTAGGCAGCCTCAGACACACCTCCACCCTTAGCTATGCTTAGCTAAGGGAAAACATGGGCCACAGAGCTCCAATAAGCTTACAGCATGCATGACGCTTCCCTTTATGAGGTCATCTACTTCTTATACCTATACCATGGTGTTGCTGCACCTATATGGTTGGGTGCAAGCTAACACTGAGAGGAGATCTGTGATTTAGTATCAATCCCCTCATTTGCATAAAACAGAATGCTAATTTATAGTTACCACACTCAAATTCAGCCTTTCCCCTTAGCAACCACTATTCCCAGGTATTGTTTTCTTATGCATGCCATTGACTATCATGGCAAAATGATGATTTGGGTTTAAAAGCTTATTTCCAGCTTTTTTTTATTTTCGGGCCAATCCCGTTTGTGCAACGCTGCCCTACGCTTAAATGGTCAAAATAGGCCCCAATAAAATAAAAGTTAATTTTATAATTTTGCAACTATTTATCATGCCAGTGGCCATATATTTGGCCACTGGCATTCCTACTCCATTGAATACATGGTTTCTTTTGAGCTGTCATGCCTCCTTTTTGTAATTTGCAGAATTGCATTCAGTTAGTAACCGAATACATTTATGCAGATTACACTATTCCTGCACAGACACCTGCCTGCTTCCTGGATCACTAATTCACCTCATTTGCATGGTTTTCACCTGCAGATGGAGTAATTAGCATATAGCAGTGGTGTCCATGCAGGTATAGTGTAGGAGCAGTCATGCACGTCCTGGGACCTCGTTCCTGGATTGCTTATTGGCCATATTGCATGCAGCAACTCTTGCAGTATTCCTGCACTCCATGCAGAGCTTGCTGAATCCAGGGGATTGTGTCTCCTTGCTGCCATAAAATAATTCAATTTCAGCTATTTTTCTGAAATTTACTAGACTGAGGTTAACTTCCTGTATCCCAGTCCCCACTGTTAAAATATATACATTTACACAGTTACAGTAGTGCATGTACATTTCTGTTCTTTTCCAGTAGGGCATACTGTGGATCCATTTTAAACACAAGCATTTTGCAAACCCTTTTCAACATACATGTCTGTACAAACAAGTTTGACATTCACATATCATGCAGTTCTAATACAGTTGTAACACAACCATGTACACAAATCATTTCATTTTTCACCAACGACATATAATTATTTACAAAATTCCAGATGGCTGTGCTGGCAGTATCTCCCTTTGTGACAACATCCATAACATAAAAGGAAAGCCCCATATTTATACCAAACTGGTAGTTAATGATACCACATATACTGAGCCTGTGGACATAGCTAACCTGTTAGCTGATGGGTTCAGTGAAAATTTCACTCCCCTGTGCCCACCACACATACCCCATGACACCCCTACTACCTGTTCGCTACCTTGTGTCTCTAAATAGTAGGTCATAAATGCCGTCTTTGTGGCCAAAAAAACAGCATCTATGAGAAGTGATAACATCCCAGACTGCATCTTACATGGGCTCTAACAAGAATTAGCAACCCCATTGAGTACTCTTTTCAATCTTAGTCTAAGAACTGGCTTCATCCCAGCTGAATGGAAAATGGCCACTGTTTTTCATTGCACAAAGGTGGTGCTTCCACTGACCCCAGGAACTATAGACCTATTAGTCTGACTAGCTTTATCTGCATGGCCATGGAGCGAATCATCATGGACCTTATCAACAAAAATATAGGTAATCTCCAAACAGTTGACCCTACTCAGTTTGGATTTGTCAAATAGAGATCATGCCTGTTAAACCTGGTGGACTTCTTCTAGACAGTCACCAAGGCCCATGTGTACCCAGATTATCCACCTCCCTTCTACCTATTTTTTTGTTACATTTTGCAAATATGTTTGTCTTTGTTGCAATTATTCACCATTGCCATGTATTAGTTTTGACATGGTTAACATGGCTGTTTTATGATGCAGGACATCTGCACACAAGTCCCTGGCTACTGTTTGCAAAACATACTTGTTCTCATTATACTTCTGTGTTAAACACTGTACTTTGTTGACATCCATGTGCACAACCTGCTATATTTATTAAGCTGCAGTGTTATATTTTTGTAAATATTCTTACGTCATCGGTTTGTGTATGTGTATTGACCTAGATTTCATGTACATTCCATCTATGCCACTGATAGTCACCTATGTGTTGCCTTTGACATAGCATATGTATGTAACATAAATGCATTCCATTACAATCAAGAGAGGAAGGTAAACACTTGCACCACACCACACTCATCACATTGTCCCTCAAAATGTACACCACCAAAATACACACATAGAAACACAAAACACACACCTACATTCACGAAGGGTCTCAATAAAAATCTGCCCAAGCAACAGGGACCTCCAAAGCAGAAATGCTAGTAACCTCCACCCCCCAACACAACCCAAATGACACAGCCCACAAATTCAGTGTGCCACTCAACCACAGCCCATAAGGCATACCAACGTACCCAACACTCTAATCATAAGTGACTCTATAGTCATGCACACTGATGTTCCACTCACCAGGCTAAACAAGGAGAAAGTTACTGTCAGCTGCCTGTCAGGTGCCAGGATCCACCACATAATGCACACACTCAGGTCACTCCACAACAAGTACAAATATGACTCAGTCATTGTCCATGTTGGTTTGAATGGCCTGAGAAGTACCTCCCTGGACTACATGAAAAGAGACATGGAGGAGCTGTCTGATCTTGTAGCCCAGGCAGGTATGACTCTAGCCCTGAGTAGTATCCTGCCATCACCCAGAATCATATCACAATACAAGGACAAAATGATTGACTTCGACAATTGGCTAAGCTTCTGGTGTCATTCTAAGGGGATCCAGTATATGTCTGCCTGTGATGACATGATCGACAGACCACGATGCTTTGCCAGAGATGGCCTGCACCTGTCACCCATGGGATTCTGGGTACTGGCTAAGGCTCTTGCCACCCCTATTTTGTCTTTTTTAGGAAATGTTCAAATGACAAATTCACCACCATAACAGGTGCAAGCAAGCAAAATCTGAGGGTAATGCTACTCAATGCTAGAAGTCTAAACCTCAAAATGCACTCACACAATGCACTCCTTAAAATGGAGAACATCGACATCTATGCAGTGACAGAGACCTGGTTCAAGGCTCCAGAGAGCACCCCTGCATTATCAGGCTATAATTCATACCACACCTTTCGGCCACCTAACCTGGACCGAAACACTAAAGGCGGAAGCATGTCCATATTCATTAAGGATATCCACGCTTCCAGGCTAGTTGCCCAGCATAATGCATCCGAGATTATCCAAGTGCAACTAACTCTGGGCAAGACCGCAATCCAAATTGCAGCTTGCTACAGCTCCCCTGCCATGCCCCAGGATTCCCACTCCTCATTTCTTGATACACTGGAAAATATTAGGGTACAGCCTAACACCCTAATAATGGGTGATTACAACTACCCCACCATTAACTGGGAAAACTAGTCATGTACCAACTCTTTTGCTCAACGTTTTCTGGAATTCATAAATTCCAACACCTTGGATCAACTTATCCACACCCACACCAGGGATAGCAATATCCCAGACCTGGACATTACCAACATGGGCAACCGGTGTTCCACACCAGAGGTCAATTCCTAGTTAGTCAGATCCAACCACAAGCTAATCACCCTAGACATCCACATCCTGCCCCCATCCCCCATTAGGGAAACCACCGTAAAAAATTTCTCCAAAGCCAACTTCATGCTTCTTAAGACAGAAGTGGCAAACTTCACGACACCCATGTACCCATGTAGATGGACAATAGAGGTACGACTGCTGAAACCTACACAAATGCAGTTTATAAGCACTTACACGAGTGCATGGATCGTGCTATCCCTAACAGAGCCAAGATGCTATCCTCCAAAAAAAGGAAGCCAATCTGGTGGTGCCCTGTCATAATCAAACTCTACAACAGAAGAAAGAAACTGTTGCAAAAAAGAGTAAAATCCCATGATTGGAGGAACTCCCTTGTCAGCCTCAGTATGAAGTTGAGATCCCTCATAAAATCCTCCAAAGCTAGTTATGAAAACAAAATCGCCACTGATTCTAAAGACAGCCACAAAGCATTCAATAGCTATGTCAAGCATCTCAGTGGCAACACTCAGATCTGCCATGAGTTACAGCACAATGGCACTAAATATACAGAACCAACTGATATTGCCAACATCCTGGCAGATAGGTTCAGTGCTAACTTTACCCCCCTCTCACCTCCTAAAGCGCCCATCTCTATACCTGAAGAATGCAAAGTTCCTGTAATCATGGCTGCACAGGTAAAAAACACATTCTCCAAAGCCAAGAACACAGCATCCATGGGACCTGACAACATCCCAGGCTGCATTCTATATGAACTACAAAATGAACTGGCACCACACCTAAGTACTATTTTAAATCATAACCTTTCCTCAGGCATTTTGTCCACTGAATGGTGCACAGAGACAGTCATCCCACTCCACAAAGGGGGAACCACCACCTACCCAGGGAACTACTACCCCATTGGTCTGATGAGCCTGGACTGCAAGGCTATGGAAAGTATCATAATGGAACTTACAAACAATGACATTGGTAATCTCCAGACTCTGGACTCCTCCTAGTTTGGGTTTGTAAAAGGCAGATCATGTCTCCTAAACGTGATAGACTTCTTTGAAGTGGTCACCAAAGCCGCAGATGAGGGTAAGGTGGTTCACACAGCCTATCTAGGTCTTGCCAAGGCTTTCAACACCATTCCCCACTCTGGAATTATAGATAAACTCACTAAACTATGTCATAAGATGGGTTGCCAACTGGCTCACTGACAGAACTCACACTGTGAAAGTAGCAGATTCCAAATCCGACTTTAAACCAGTGACAAGTGGAGTACACAGGGTTCTGTCCTGGCTCCTCTCCTGTCTGGTATCTACTTCTCTGAAGTACAGGCTAACACAGAAGGTCTTTGGCTAATGAAGTTCGCAGATGACTGCAAACTAGGAGCCATAAGCGAAACTCCTAATGATGTGGACATCCGACAAAAGGGCCTCACTGAGACAGATGCCTGTTGTCAAAGCCATGGCCTCAAGCTCAATGCCAAAAAGTGCATTGTCATCCCTTTTGGTAAAAACTCTCTACCCATGAACTATCACAAAGGCAGTAGTCTACTTAACACTGAAAGTGTGATAAGAGCCCTTGGGAAACACGTGGACAGTAGTCTCTCCTTTGATAATCACATCACCACAGTAGATAGAAAATCCTTCTACATGGCACACCTCATCACAAAAGGTTTCTCATCCGGGAAAAAAGAGGTAATTGTTCCCCTCTACTCGTCACTCATTAGACCCATTATAGAATACAGCGCCTTTTTGGTATGTACCTCACAAGGCATCTACAACAACTGGAAAGGCCGCAGAAATACCTCACAGAGAAGATTACTGGCCTTAAGCAGATGCCCTACACAGTTTGTCTCAAAAAACTCCAGATTTACTCCATCGCATATCGCCTACTCAGAGGTGAACTCTGCCTAATATACAAAGCTATGTTAAACCCAGAGCTGTTGAACATGCTCCACTTAAAGAAATCTCAATTCCTCTGAGCTACACGCTATAGGGACCTAAACTTTGTCACAAGAATAAACAGAACATGCTGGAGGGAAAGATTCCTGTCCCAGAGACTTCCCATACTCTGGAAGGAACTACCTATCTATATCAAACAAAGCTCCTCATTAGCACTCTTCAAGAAAAATCTTGATGATTGGATGGGAGATGGGAAATTCACCCCAAGGACCACTTCTGTGGCTCTGCTTGACAGGGGCACAGGAAAATAATTTTCTTGGGTGGCGAAACCCAGGGTACTTTTTGGCTAGGCTTATATAGTCCCTAGGGCCGATAGCCCAGTGCCTACCTATGAACCTATGTTTGTTTGGGTTTTGTACACCTACTTGTGTATGTAGTATCCATTTTGTTGCTTTTGCTGCACTGCTTCTGTTTTGCACTGGACTTGTTTATTTGCCTTTTACATGCATGATTGTAAGTTAGGTTCTGTCCTCTGCTGGAGTTATCGAAAATTGTTAGATCTGAATTTGCTCATCTGTGATGCTGGTTGGCTTACACACTTCCACTGCTAATGGACTACTTGAACAAGTGTTTATTTATCCAGTTTGTACTGTGATCCTAATTTATTACCCTCCAACATATATTTACTCTTGGTCATACACATCCAGCTATGACTGCTGCACAGTTTGCAACATGTCATAACATGAGAGTGCATAGGTAGATATGTTTTTGTGCATTTCATCATGGCTGTTATGCAATCTCACCCTGTTTGTCACCTTTCCATTGTCCATGTTGTGCAGTGTGCTATTGTAACTTACCTGGTCTTACTGTTTTTTCCAGCCTTTGTCTGTTCTGTGTTGTAATATTTGTTCTATAGGTACATATGTAGTGATGCTCCTCGTCTTCTCTTTCCCTATTTTTACCTTTCCTTCTGTTCTAAAAATAAATAAATAAAATAAAAAAAATAAATGGAGACCATTCCCAGCAAAAAAAATGCCCATGCCTCTCTGACTTTCCCTCAGATTTACTTATTCCAACATCCCTATTGTGTGTCCCTCTCCTTCACCCATACCCCACATCTTATTTTTCTATCTCCCACTTTCCTTGGGTGTATGTATTACTTGTGTTCCCAGACAAGTTCCTAACCCATTGTTAGCAAATGTTAGCTGAGGCTATGATTGCCCTTTGCCTTTAAAATTTTTATTAGAACTTTTATGGATTCCGATGGAATCAGTAACTGCAGCTAGGCATATATTATTAGTACATGTCTTATAGAGATATGCGTAGTTGTCTCTGACATTACTACAAAGATTGCTGATGATGTATATTACAAACAGCATTGGAATTTGGAAACAAGTATTCTTTGAAAGTGAATGAATTATGGAAGGATCCATAGTTGTCTGTAATGTTTCTGGGCAAATTTGTGACAAATGTAATGCAGGTTACATTGGGATAGTTTGCATTCTTTTTTATTGTATCATAACAGAGTTAGTTATATTCCGTAGTTGTGCTTAACCTTAGTGAACAGATTCTGTTTTACATATATATATAGATTCATAGGTTCATAGATTAGTACTAAGCTAACTGCCCTTGCGAGCCATTTTAAGCCTAGCCAGTTATCCTTTGTGAGACTCAAACCTGCACATTGTGTTTGTAAGGCAACACCTTAACCATTAGGCCACCCTCCCAACCAATATATATGTGTATAACTATTAGGATGCTTGAATTGGGATCATCTTTTCATAACTTTGTTAATCTACCATATTTTTACATTTTCCAGTTTATTTACTGCTGACTGGGAAAACTTGGTTTATATTGTTTCACAGGCTGGAGTAAAACATATTGGTGTAAATGACAGCTGAGGCTACACGGCAGGTCAGAATTTCGGATTTGAATTTTCAGAGCTCATCACTTAGTTTTAATAGGTTTTTATTCATAAAGTTTGTGAATTCAGATGTGCTCATTGTGGCCAGTTTAGCTGCATTAATGTTGTTACTTTGAACATGGGTTGATTGTTAGGGTATACTGTGAGTGCAGTGGATTACTGTTACTTTGTGGACTACTCTCATTGTAGGACAGAGGCTTGTTAGTGCTAGATATTGCTGCATACTGTTGTTTGTTTTAAATGACTTATGGTACTAGTTGCCATGGTGTGGCACACAGGCCTCTGTTGAACACTGGAGCAGGTGGGGTTGAAACTCTGGGATTGGCTGCTATGATGTGGCACAAACACTTGGTGCTGAACTCCAGCAGTGATATCAGTGGAAATCTGAGAGATTGGCTGCCATGGTATGGTATAGACATTATTCACTGTACTGACTTGCAAGTGAAGTCTTCCTGATGGGATACAGAGACTTGTTGCAGTGAAGCACTGTAACCAGGAGACAGTCAATGTGACGGGAACAAAGATATAATGCATTACAGTGCCAACTCATGGCCTGTACAGTTTATGTGGATGCAGCACGGTTGTAACAGTGTAATTCAATGTTCGTCATAGCCTATATTTTTTTTTGGGGGGGGGGGGTTGGTGCAGTATGCCTCCATTGTATATAACTTGTAAATTCTTGGATACAGTCCTCATTGATGACTCATATTTTTTTCCTTGACTCTCACAAACTTTCAGATTTTATGGTAAGTTACTAAGGATTACAGTCAGTTAGTAATACTAGTCATTAAAGTTTCGTACTTTCTGTTGTTCAAAAAACTGATGTTGATGCAAAACTTGTTCTATATTACCTTTTACGTGAATTACAGTAATGTTTACAATGACCCTGATCACATTCCTTTCTCTTCTTATTATTTTTGGCTTTGTCCAGAATTCTTAAACATATAAGTTGAGAGGTATGGGAGAGAGAGATACTCTGATGATGGATTTGGTTCAATCCCCTTAGTTTTGAGAAGAGTAGTCCTATAGCTTGCCTTAGTATTGTTGCAAAAGGATTCTTAGGGACTGTTCCATTTGAGAGGCATGGGCTCTGGCAGGTTTCATAAATAGATACATTGATGATGGAGATGGATGTAACTCATACCTTTCCTCCCTAATGAATTGGTGAGCAGACTTTATATTCTTTAGAAGAATGGATGCTAATGTATTATTCTAGACATTTTCTAAATACATCAGAGAAGATGAATACTTCACGTTTCACTGATTACGGGCCTTTACCCTCTCCTTGACTTTTGTTTTTCTGCCTTGTTGCTTTGCTAAGTGGTTGAGAGCTATGGCTAAGGTTCTCTTCATTGTTAGCTGTTTGCTAAGGTACAACACAAAGGCATTAATCCTGCACCAATAACTTGATATATATTGCTCTGGCTACTTTTTTATACTGCTTTTTGTGATTATAGATGACCACCAGGAGTGATTATCTATTGGGAGGCAGTAGATGCATGAAAGCAAATGGCAGTTAGGATTATCACAATCACTGCTGTGGCTTGATTAGTGTTGATGGGGATCAGATCATACTGCCTGAACGATCCAAGTTTAAACACATTTATGGTTATTCTCTTTTTTTGTTCACCATTTCTACAGGAATGCAAATAGATGTGTGGAGAGTGGTAACAGTGCACAATCCACAGCATCTTACACTTGTATAATTTTTTTATTTAATCTTTATGGCTGTCAACATGAGGGTGATACACTCTGTACTTAAAAGTGAAGTAGCTTACTGTGGCTATTTCTATCCTACAACTGCAAGTAAAATAGCTTACAGTAGCTCTAATTTCACTTTTTTGTCAATTACACAAGACAATTGCCATATGTGGCTGATTGTATGCGTGTGTAGGGTGGTGCAGGTTGTGCATGAAAGCAAAGGACAATTTCATGAGTTATACGGGATAGTCATTAACATGGCTAGTCTGGGGAAAAGGAGTGTGGGTGATGGTTACCTGTAGGGAGTAGGTAACAGTCTGTGCACTTGAATTAGTTAGTTCCCCTTTCCCACAAATGATGTGACACCAAAGAATGGTTATATTACTTATGGAGTTAAAGAGGTGCAGACCCTCACAATACTCAGGACAGATGACATAATTTTATGAGAGATAGAGGAGCAAGTTTGAATGACAAAGTATGTAAGGGAGTTATGTTGTATCCCTACAAGTAACAATTCAGACAACCATAAATCCATATGTAGATTCTTTATTCTATCAGGTCACATGGAACATCACTGCATTTCCCTGCAGAAAGCAAATAGGATACCAATCAAAGCTCTCTCCTTCCTTCACTTATTCTCCATTAGACTAAAAATACAGAACAAAAGCTTCTGCCATCCATAAAACCATAAAAAAAAAAAAAAACAACCTGCAAAAGAAAAAAAAAAATCACCTCATGTTCAACAAAGATAATGACACATTAACACTTATTATACCATCTTAAGGTCCTGCCTCGGGAAAAAACGTTTTTTTCAAAACTGCCCTGCAAACTAGAACTACCTTATATTGGATCTCAAATGTATAGTACAATTCCCTCTCATCAGGAAAAAATATTAAAGCACCATAAAAATGCTCACAAATATAACTATTTAACTGACAGAAGATAAACATAATGCCCAAACAAATGATCTATAGCTCAGTCTAGCCCCACTCACAAACCAGTCTCTGTCCAAACATTTTTCATGCTAATGTTTTTGCAAACCACAGTTCTGATTGGATTATATATCTTGCATTTTGTACATGTTTGGCCTACTATATTTGGTCAAACATCCCGACCAGTCAAATTACATATATCTGAACATTTGAGTAACATTAGAAATAAAAATATTTCCAATGTCTTATACAAGCATTCTGTACAACATCCAACAGCATGTTTTAAATTCATCACTATAGACAGGATTACTGGCAATAGAAATAAGGAGGGTTGGCCCAGCATTCTCAACAAAAAAGAACATACTTGGATTATCCACCTTGGTGGGCTATTTTCACATGGCCTAAATGAACATCTTTAACAATTTTGTTAATTGTCAGCTATATTAAACAATTACTTTTTTCATATACTTTTATGTGGGTTTGCTTCCGGCTGTTGATACGACCATTTTTACCTGTTTTGACTCACAAACATGGTTTGGGATGAACCTTTTCTGTTTAAATATTATGTGTTTAATAATTAATGAGGGGTCTGATAGGATTGGTGCACTCTATATTTAAAATTTGAGCTATTCAAATGGTTGTGACTACACTAAAGAAGGCTTGTAGCCTAAATCAGTATGTTTTGTTAATAAATGCTTTGGATTCTCTCATCATTGTGCTGGCCGTTTTTGCTTTTGCTTTACTGTTTTGGGTCCTTTGCACTTGCCTTACCTGCGGAAAGCTCTTTTGGAATCTATAGTGTATAAGCCTAGATAAGTAGGGGTTCT
This sequence comes from Protopterus annectens, assembly GCF_019279795.1. Lineage (NCBI taxonomy): Eukaryota > Metazoa > Chordata > Ceratodontiformes > Protopteridae > Protopterus > Protopterus annectens. The sequence goes on along the minus strand of NC_056726.1, from coordinate 695,882,203 downwards.
AATCTTACTCCATCCATCCCCTGCAAAACATCGGACATGCCCTCATGGACTAGCCAGCAGCAATGATTATGTGCTTTTTGGGCATGCAATAACCTTTGTAACTTAGACGTAGTTAGGTTTTGTATCATTTTATTTGTAGAGGGTGATGTGCCCCCCCCCAAATGACTGACCACAACAAGGCTTGCTGATATCAACAACCATTATATGTTCTAAACAGATACTATTAGCAGACATGAGTTCTGTTTCATGCATCGGGTACTGTGATCTGTAGTGTGTACCAGTACTTAGGTAAGTGTTCTAATCTACATACAGCCAACTTGCAGTATGTGTATGCCTTTGCGCTTCATGTATGCAGGGAGTAGAGGTGGTCCTAGCCTGAATGTGGCCATGTTTGTGTATGAGGCTGTTACAGCAGTGTACATCATGTTATGGAGCCATAGAACATGTGAACTTAACTAGCATAATGGCCATGTAGCCCTCACAATTAGAGACATCTCTATACCCCTCGGTACAGGACTAGCACATATTTCCCCAGTCCAACAAGGACTCAGGCAGATGCCATGTGTTGAGATGACAGCCCACAGCCAATCAAACAGATGGCATGTGCTGAGGTGTGCTGAGGAGCTCTGTGTACCGTTAGGCAGGGTCCGTTTCAAGGATGTGATTATATCTGCTAGACAAATGTCTCCCACAAGCATGTAGTACTAACGTAACATAGTAGGTTAATTTCCTTACAGTGAGTCATCCATCTACTATGCTCCCTACAGATTGGCAGCATGTACACTTCAGCAAAGTCACACCTTGCCTTATAGCAGACCTTATCACAAATTATTGCATTTATTTATTTATTTTACAGTTTGTTTACCGGGATTGTCCATTGGGCCAAGAAGAGCCTGTTTTCAATGGAGTCCAGTGGAGAAAAGCTCCTTAAGACATTATACAATTTAGAAAAATCTCTAACAAATTGAGTAATCCATTATTAAAATACAGACATTATACAGACGTAAGACATTATAGGTGTAAGACGTTATACAATTTAGATAAATCCTTAAAAATGAGTAATGCAGTATTAACATACAGTTTACAGAAGAAAATTAAAAGAAAAATTAAAAATTGAAAAAAATTGAAAAATTTGAAAAAAATGTTAATAAATATTTCAAATACCTTTGGTTATACAGTGAAACTATGACAGTAGAGGTGATGGAGCTTTGCATAGGTATCATATGAGAGTTATACAAGAAATAAATGTATCACCAAAATTCACCAGTCTCCAAAAATAATTAAGTTCAGTCCAAGCTGAAAATATGGCAACCAAGGCTTTAAGAAAAGTATTAATTTATTCCAAGATTCGAGGTTTAACCTCGAGTCTTGGTATAAATTAATCATGAGAGTTATGTAAGGGGTACTGAGGGGGGACATGAGGAGGTAAGTGTTGAAGTAAGAAGAGAGAGAACAGTACGAAGAAGTAGTGTATGAGGAATGTAAAGAAGAGGGGAGAAAGGAGGATAAGAGTTATGGAAGCTTAGTGAGAGGTGTGAGAAGAGAGAGGAAGGAACAGTGGGAAACAGGGTATAATGTGAAAGGGAGTTATGCAGGGTGAGAGCATGAACATTCTTAGATGGATATGAGATGGGAGTGAAGCAAGGCTTTAAAGGTAGAGTGGTTGTGGGTGGTGCGAATGAGAGGAGCCAGGGAGTTTCAAAGCCATGCTAGCAAAAAGGATAGTAGTTGTTTGCCTGATGGACGAGCAGGCTTGTGTAGTTTGATCATTTTCTGGTTACTGGATCTCAGAAGTCTGTTGGGTAGATGCATTTTGAGAGAAGAGGCAAGAGAGGGACAGAGAGATGGATGGAAGATAAGTTTATGAGCATGAATGAGTTGAATATAGGTAAGATAATTTGGGAGCTCTAGTCAATTTAGTTTGTGAAGGGCATTACAGTGTTGGGTGGAAGATTTGTAGCCTCTAGCAAACTTGGAAATTTTATTGTAACAGGAAGAGCGCTTTGTCTTTAGGGAATATTGTATGTTAGTAAGCAGTGGGGCACAATATAAGAGAGAAATAATGAGGTATGTAGCAGAGAAAGTGAACTTAGAGGGAGTGAGGTAGCGATTTTGGTGGTAAAGCATGCCAAGTTTCTGGTGGGTTTTCTTGATATTCATTTGTATGTGGATGTCAAACTTAAACCATCCGTTGATAATGACACCTAAATGTTTGGCGTGGGGTACTATCTTGAGAGAGATATTGTTTTGGCTGGTAATAGAGAAAGAGTTATTGTCTATAGTGGTGTTTTTAGAAGGAGTAAATAACATAAGTTCAATTTTTGATCTGTTGAATGCTAGATGATTATCTAACATCCAGTGCTCAGTGGAAGAGAAGGCCTCTTGAGTTAATTTTAAGAGATGGAGATGGCAGAACAGATGATTGTAGAGTCATCTGCCGATTGTATAAGTTTAGCATTAGGGATGGACTGATGGAAGTCATTAATGAAAATGTTGAACAGTAAGGGACCTAATATGGAACCCTGGGGTACACCTGTAGGAGTGTTAAGGATGGAGGAGGTGTTTTTTTTTCCATTTGACAGCATGTTGTCTGTTGGAGAGATAACTCGTGAATCAGTTGATAGAAGAGATGGATAGGTTAAGATTAGAGCGTTTGGATAGAAAAAGGTTATGAGAGATAGTATCAAAGGCCTTGGATAAGTCCAGAAGGAGGGTAGACATTAGATAGCTGGATATGCGAGCTTTGTTGATGGTTTCAAAGAAGGAGATGATAGCAGTGATAGTAGTGTGGCCAGGTCTGAACCCATATTATGTGGGGGTAAGCAGATGGTTATCTATGAGGTACGGTAAAAGTTGCAGGTGAATGCATTTTTCTCGTATTTTAGAGATAGGGGATAAGATGGCAATATGGTGAAAATTGGGAATATTGTTGTTGCTGCCCCATTTATCAATGGGAATGATAAAGACCTTTTTCCAGAGTTGGGGAACATAGCTTTCTTGGATTGAATGGTTTATTAAAATCGGATAGGGAAACGATGGCTTCAGCGGCTATTTTTAGAAAGTATTAGAAAGTAGGAAGGGAGGTCATCAGGAGTGTTAGAGCAAGGTTTCAAGTTTAAAAGGAGTTTTTCATGATAGATGTACAGAAGGGTTTGATGGAGAAGAGAGGGAGATGAGAGCAGCAGCATTTGTGCAGGAAGATATAGGACAGGCTGGAGATGAAGTATGCTGGTGAAGAATGTTATTAGTTTGGCTATAGTGTCAGTGGAGAAGGAATTAAATTGGGTGGCTAAGTCCAGGTCAGAGGCATTTGAATCAGGGCAGGGATTGTCTTTTTTTTTGCCAGGACTGAGGAGGGTGGTGATACCATTCCAGAATTTTTTAGGGTTTGACTTGTGGTTATTTTGAAGTATACAGAAATAGGATTTGCGGTTGGACAGGATAAGTTTTTTAACTTTGTTACAAAGTAGTTTAAAATCATTCAGTGAGGAGGAAGTTTTCTATTTCTGGTAGTGTTTCCAGGCTTTGTCTCGTAGATGCATGAAGGTTGTGGTTTCATTGGTTAACCACGAGGTAGTGTTAATTTTGATTCTTTTTGTTTTAGAGGGTGTAAAGTTATTTAATAGGTTTAGGAATGTAGTATTGAAGTAGGTAACAGCATTGTCTAGGGAGAGGGTTTTTAGTGGGCTCCAGTTTATGTGTTTTAGAGAGATGGAGAATGTTTCAGGGCAGAAGGTCTTTAGGGAGCATGTAGAGGTGTAGGTATGGGATAGTTGTAGGGAGGAGGGAAGGCAATGAGTGGAAGAGGGAAGGTGATCACCAGAAGAGTCAGGTAGGGTACCACTATCAGAGATATAATGAGGGTGAGAAACTAGAATCCACTCAAGGGTACTACTAGGAGTAGTCCTTGGAGGGTCTAGTAATGGAGTTGATTAGCTGTGAGAAGTTATATAGGTTAAGGTTTAGAGTGCCTGTGGGAGATTGAATAGAGGTCCAGTTAATATTAACATCACCAAGGATTATGGTCTCATTGCTGGTGTTAGAGAAGAACCAGGAGAGGATATCCTCAAGGATGGGGATGTTGTCTCCAGGAGGAGAGTGGCTATGCATATACGTTTGTGTTTGTTTGTCTGAAGTAGGGCTAGAGTTAGTTCAGCATTGGCATTGGCAAATTGGGGAATAGATTTATTATATGGAGTAACTGAAAGGGAGGAGGAATAGAGGAGAACTACCCCACTACCTTTCTTATGGATCCTGTCTTTCCTAATGCTGTAGTAGTTGGAAGGGCTAATTTCAGAGTCTTTGATATGGTGTTTTGGGTGTATATTACATCAGCAAAATAGCATTACAATGAATGCTGTTTTGCTGACACATATAGACCGAAATCCAAAAATAGCGAAGGCTCAGGTCAACAATTTTTTCCCCAGAGAAAAAAATGACTTGGCTTGAGCCATGACATTGCCCTTAAACCCACTATAGTGTGATCTTGGATTTGGTATATTTAGTTAGGACGGTGTGGAAGACACAACCCCCCCCCCCATATGTTGGGGTGGGGAGGTGAAGCCCCTCACTTTGTTATGCTTGAAATTGTGTGTATGTGTTTTAGTGCAAGTGATTTTTTTCCCATGGAAAAAATTTGCTGTTTTGAATGTTCACTGTTTAGTGAGGTCACTGATACGTGTCTATAAAGAGGTATTCAATGGGAAGCCTCTTCGAGCATTTAATATAGACCTGGGGTTTTAGCTAGGTTTCTGAAATGGACAGAATGTCTGATTGATTATGGCAAAGCCAGGCATAAGTTCATAGGTTCATAGCTTGGCACTAGGGTATCAGCCCTAGGGCCTTTACAAGCCTAGCCATAACAATTCCCTGGCTATTTCTTCCCACACTATTTACTTCCCTGCACCCCTGTCTAGCAGGGTGACTGACGTGATCCCCAGGGTGAATTTCCTTTCTCCCATCCAATCGTCAAGGTTCCTTTTGAAGAGGGCCAAAGAGGCACTCTGCTTGACATGTATGGGCAATCTACTCCAGAGTCTGGGGAGTCTCTGGGTCAGGAACCTAATCCTCTGGCATGTTTTGTTTATTGTGATGACAAGGTTTAGATCCCTGGAGCATGTGGCTCTGAGGGATTGGGATTTCTTTAAGTGTAGCATGTCCAACAGCTCTGGGTTTGACATGGCCTTGTATGTTAAGCAGAGATCGCCTCTGAGTAGACGATATGTGACAGAGTATAGTTGGAGTTTTTTAAGGCAGTCAGTGTAGGGCATCTGCTTTTGGCCTGTGATTCTTTTAGTGAGGTATTTCTGTGGCCTTTCCAGTTGTTGCAGATGTCTTGAGAGGTATTCTATAATGGGTCTAATGAGCGATGAGTACAATGAGACAATGACCTCTTTTTTTCTGGATGAAAAGCCCTTAGTGATGAGGTGTACCACATAGAAAGATTTCTTGACTATTGCAGTGATGTGGTTATCGAAGGTGAGACCACTGTCCACCTGTGTCCCTAAGTCTCTTATCACACTTTCAGTGTTTAGTGTACTGCCACCTATATGGTAATTCATGGATACATGTTTTTTCTCAAAGAGGATAACTATACATTTCTTGGCATTGAGCTTGAGCCCATGGCTCTGGCACCAAGCATCTGTTTCTGTAAGGCCTTTGCAGAGTATCCACATCATTTGGGGATTCAATAATGGCTCCCAGTTTGCAGTCATCTGCGAACTTTCTTAGCCAGAGTCCCTTAGTGTTGGCCTGTACTTCAGAGAAGTAGATGCCAAACAAGAGCGGTCTCAGGACTGAACCCTGAGGTACTCCACTTGTCACTTGTCTGGAGCTGGATTTGGAGTTGGCTACTTTTACAGTGTGGGTTCTATCAATAAGCCAGTTAGCAACCCATTGGGTGATGTAGGGATTAATGCCCAGCTTAGTAAGTTTATCTATGATTCCAGAGTGGGGGATGGTGTCAAAGGCCTTGGCAAGGTCTAGATAGGCTGTGTGGACCACCTTACCCTTGTCAATGGCTCTGAAGACTGATTCAAAGAAGTCAATCAGGTTCAGGAGACAAAATCTGCTCTTCATGAACCCAAACTGGGTGGGGTCCAGTGTTTGAAGATTGCCAATGTCTTTGTTTATAAGTTCCATGATAATACGCTCCATGGTCTTGCAGATAAGACTTGTCAGACTGATGGGACAGTAGTTTCTGGGATTCTAGGTGGATCCCCCCTTGTGGAGTGGGATAACTGTAGCTCTGCGCCACTCAGTGGGCACAAAACCTGAGGTGAGGCTATGATTAAACATGACACTTAGGTGAGGTGCCAGTTCATATTGTAGTTCATGTAGTACACAGCCCAGGATGTCATCTGGTCCCATGGATGCTATATTCTTAGCTTTGAAGAGTGTGTTTTTTACCTGTGTGGCCATTATTACCGGAATTTGGCAATCTTCCGGTATTGAGATGGGCCATTTAAGGGGTGAGGGGGGGGTGAAGTTGGCACTGAATCGATCGGCCAGGATATTGGCAATATCCTTGGGATCAGTATATTTAATGCCATTCTGTTTTAGCTCAGAGCAGATCTGAGCATAGCCATTTAGATTCTTGATGTAGTTATAGAATGCCTTGTGGTTGTCTTTGGCATGGGAGTTATGGATTCTATTACATAAGCTTTGAGCATTTATTGTAGTGAAAACAAGGTTTTTTTGGTTGAGGGGGGATGAGTAAGGGTGACTTTGAGTTGTGAGGAGGAGAGGGGCTGGGGTTAGGGTGAATGTCGCCAGAGAGACAGATGGTAATGAGTTGACAAATGTGGGAGAAGAGGTATTTAGAGTGCTTAGTGTCTGGTTTGAAAGTCAGGTAGTGTGTTGGAGAAGGTTTGATTGCAGTTGGAGAAGAGTAGCTGTGGATGGACATATGTTTGTCGAGTAAAAAGGAGGCAGTTGATGAAGTAAAGGTGGGGGGATATGTTGGGTGTGGGTTGGTTGTAATTTATGGGTTATGGACAGGTTATATGAAAAGGAAGTGAGTGATTAGTATTAGGAGGACTTATGAGAAGGGTGAGGCAGGATAGGGAGAGGAGAAGAAGTGTTAGGCTTATAAAGGAGGCAGGTTTTATAGGCATAATTGTTAACAAGATTCTCAAGTATTGGGTGGATATGAAGTAGGGTGGAATGTACAATAGCATGGTTCAAAAAGCTAAGGCGAGGTGGGATGCTGGGATTGGTAGGAAGGGGAGGAGGATGTGTATGGTGTGAAGGAGGGTGGGGAGATTATGAAATTATGTAATTTATTATGAAATTATGAAAGTATGAATACATGAATATGCTGACTGCTGCCATTGTTCTTGGTAGGCTGTTATACAGATGTGAACCCATGGAGCTATGCATGTATATATATATATATATATATATATATATATATATATATATATATATATATATATATATATATATATATATATATATATATATATATATATATATATATATATACATATATATATATATATATATATATATATATATATATATATATATATATATATATATACTGCTGTACCTTGTCGAAGTCATATTTCTGCTGTGCTGCTATGTCATGCTGTAATGCTTCACTGCCGCCATGTGTTCATAGGTTATCACCTCACACTCCTGGAACAGAAACATATACAGGTCTATGACATATCTGTCATTGTGCAACAATACCGACAGTACAACATCATACAACATAAGGTCCACAAAAGTATGTGGCGTACTCATGACACATGCCAGCATGTAGTGTATGTTGATGACCACTACAAGTGGCATGACAAAACAACACTGCATTACACAAGTACATGTCAAGTAATATAGTCACCCTGTGTATCAAACACATAGCTTTCTTCCCCTGCATCAGTGGGAAGGATGACAGGGATGTGGCATAGGTATCACCACTTGCACAGGGTAATGTGTGGAGGTGCCGGATGCCTAGGCTGGCTCAAACTGCTGACAGCATGTGTGTGAGTCAAGAAGGGGAGCAGGATAGATAGACCATGGAGAGTTGCCATATTTGTCTGTAGGTGACCTGCATGTGACAGTGGTGTGTGAGTGTGTGCATGTACACAGTCAAGCTCAGTGCTAGCCCTACACATGTGTATGTTGGACAGCTTTGGACCGTACATGGTAGAGTTGACAGTTCACTGTCTCTGGACCTGAACACGGGAACTGGCTCTGCCAGGAATAGCACTGGCACTACCATGCCCATGGTCAGACATGATGCTAGTACCTGATGGTGACTGCTGTCTGCTGTGACTATGTCCCCCATGGAACCACCCAAGGCCACATGTCAATGCCTGCTATATTGTGGCGTGGACAACACAAATCCCCTCTGTAACGCTAGATGTATTGCCACTACAGGAGTGTAACTGTGCATGGCCACATGGACTGTCAGCAGACGGTGTTGATGAGCTACCTCCACGGGTCTGACACCCAACCCCAACCACATGTTCCAGCACAGACAATGTGTGGTCAAAGACACACACTGTTTCAGCCCACTGCCTGCCCACTGCATCAGTGAACTGATCCAGGGTGTCATCAATGTGGTGGAGGCAGTCACAGATGTCAGACTATGCTGCATCCATAACTCTAAGCATACTTCTGGCCTTCCATTCAGAATGTGCCTGTGCATCCATGATGGCCTGAACCATGCACCGAGTGACCCGTGATGTGACACCTGCAACAGGTAGTGGACAGACAGTAGTCCTCCCATGAGCACCCCTGTCAATCCACCTGTGTGGAACCTCGCCAGTTCTCTGGCTGTGGCCAGTGTCTACATTCACTGAAGCCATAGTTACCACACTGGCCTGTTCAATGTCTCCACCCTCTGCCTGTCCAATATTTGAGGGCTGTGGGGACTGGGTATGTGTGGGAATACTGACTGTGTGCAGTGACAATGGGGGCAGAAGGAGGATGTCAACCTCTGGGCCAGATTCAGCCCCCAACAACCCCACCTGTGCCTCACTGTGGCCACCATCAGAGTCAAAAGAGACACTGGCATCAGGTTGCTTGGGGCTAGAGACCCCAACTCCCTGGTCACCTGTGGAAACAAAGACAAAAGAAATACATTACTACTTGCACTATTATGTATGGAAAATCCACAAAGAGTCATAATAATGAGGATCCACACCTGCACTGCCAGTCTCATATCTTCTGATCTCCACTTTCATGCACAACAGGCTTCCTCACAACAAAATGTGCATTCAACTCAAGGCCTTCATAACAAACACATCAGGTAAGTCACATGACACTTGACCAGTACAATGTAACTTTTAGGTATGCAATATGACACTATACCTGATAAAACAACAAATAAACCCAGTGCACCTATCTTAACAAATATATACAAATACAAGTTTCAGTGCCTAAGATATGTACAATTGACCTTTTGGATTTTAAAAGGCATGTTGGATTAATTGCTTCATGTACATGAGGAGGCTTATTCGCTCTGCACTATAACTGCAAAAGTGTTTCTGCCCATTCAGCTACACTCCTGTGATTACCCACTCTAAGAAACTTAGGTAACTGTTCCAGACTGGAACATGCAAACATTATACTCTGGTTACACACAACATTAACTGTACATAGGGAATTATTCTGGCCCTTAAACTTAATGCATATATATGTTCCATAACAAAATAGTATCAAGCTTGCCAGAAGCAGGACCATGGCCTTGGACAACTCTTGATAGACCTGTAAAAAGGTGAGGGTGAGGTAATTTCAGTATCACTGCATGTTGAGGCACAACAAGGCAATACCTGCATATATCTCACATGTACAGTAGCTACTGTGTTACTTGATGTATTGGTGACATTCTGAATATGAGTGCACAACTGAGCTTATACCCCCTCCCACAGCACATAGACCTGAAACCCATGTAAAGGCATGTACAGCCTGACAGAATGACTGCTGCAGTACTACAGTGGAGATCACAGTAAGCTTACCTGGAAGCTCCTCTGCTATGGATACTGTGGCACCCACCTCCTTGATGTATGGTGTGATGGATGCCCGGGAGCTGTTATGTGTCTCCAGGTTTGCCAAGAATTCCTCTGTGGCTGTGAGTGGTTGTTCTGTTGCAGACCCTCCACCATTGATGGCACAATCCCTGGCAACATTAGCTGCCTTCATTGTGCAGCATTCATCATGCTCATATGTCTTGTCCTAGTGCCCACTGTCATTCACATCCTGGACAAAGTCTGCCCACAGTGCATCCCTGTTATGCCTCCCCATGGATAGGAGGATGTGATGAGACTGCCGTAATCCTTGAAGTATTAGTTCATTCTCCTCATCCGAGAAGGGAGCATGGCATCAACAATACATTAGTCCTGAAAGACACCAAAAAGGAAACACATTACAGGATCAAACACATGAATGTCCACTATGTACAGATACAGTGAAAACAAAATGGCTGGTACTCTCCACTGCTTGCTGACACACGTCATACCCCACACTGTGACATCATACTATGTGTGTGGATACAACCAAGATAGTATGATGTCACAGTGACATCATACTATGTGTGACATCATACTATGTGTGTGGATACAACCAAGATAGTATCATTACTGAGGTAGTTTCCTGTGTGCCAGGAGATATTCTGCTGTATGATCATACACCCGACACTCTGGTCCACTGTGGTGTGTCTCCTAAGGCCGGACACCCAATAATATGTCATAAGACCAGTGCCAGACAAATAGTAGTCTGGTATTATGACCACTGTATAGGGACAGTCCAACAACACCAGTGTGACACAATGACAAAAGACAATGCAACCCTGATATATTGTATGTCCCCTGTCTGTGTAAGACAGCAGGGTATCAGTGACATGTCATTACCACAGGTCTAAGGCAGGCTTCTGCTGTAATCCCTATTCCCCATACCTCTGTCCTCCCATCTGCATCCTGTTATACACAAAAAACAGTTATATACCTGGTGGAGTACAGTACTCCTCTGTTGAAATGTGCTGCTAGTAATGTTTCGCAAAGGTGTGCTCTGTGTGATGAAAGTTTCATACAGAATGTTTCCTCATAACCAGCTGCTTGCATTTTAACATGCTTCTCATTAGCAGTTAATTGCTTCTAAAGCAATCTGTGACTCTAATATGTTAATTGCAGCCAAAGCATCTGAATTACATTGTCATTAGGCAATGACATGCAACCACTGTGCAATATATAAGGCTTTCATGTAGAACAGGGCCCCTTTCTTAGCTGTTGAGATGGACATTACTAGGGTGAGGGGACTACATTGTCACAGAGTGTAGGTCTGTAGCAGAAACCTTTACATAGAACTGTGTGTATCACAGGTTGCAGCTGCTGCTGCAGGTAATAGACAAAGGTAGAGAGTGTGAACACTTTGGTCGATAACAAGCTGTAGGTGTATCTGTGTCAGCTGTGTCAGTCTTGTTGCAGAGGCAGAGCCAGGATAAGAGTACCCTTTACACTCCAATTGCAGCATGTGTTTAAGGTATGTATGTTAGACAACCATGTCAATAACAGAGTACTAGGTCACATATAGTAATGCTATACGGATATGTGAAGTGTGTCCCTACTTGCAGACCTATGACTTCCAGCACTGAAAAGCAGTTATTTAATTTGCAATACCTTCTGTGGATAATAAGTAAATGAGGCATTCATTAATTGCTGTCTTCACAATAATATAATTCAAATACAACACAAGAGTGGATTAGAACCCAGGATTGTGTGTAGCAAAACGTATTGTATGGAAGGCATTTAACAGACTGAGCTACTGAGTCACTGCTACAGCAGGTGTATTTGCAAGATATATGTACACATATACATGCTGTAACAAACATTTTCAACATCCATCAGTATGTGCAAGGCTTTATATGGATGTATTTCTGCAACAGGGTCCCAGCTGAACATGTATTTTGCCATTAATGGATTATTAGGTGGCTTTCTACATGTTGCCAATAAAAAGGCACAGTTACCTGACACCACAGGCCTCACTTACATCCATTATTTTGTCTTTGGCTTTCTAGTGGTGTACTATCACAAGAGTCCAATGTTCACTTCCATTTTTTCCAATACCTTTTAATCAAGTTTGCGTGGTGTGGTGTGGTGTGGTGTGGTGTGGTGCGCAGCTCCGCTGAAACATGCTTAATGACTGCAACTGGCAATTACTATATTTTGTTCAAAATACATGTTTTAATAAAGAGTTGTGAGGCATTGCAGGTTAATGCAGTGGTCTGCAGGTGTGATGGTCTTGAGTTTGAAATATGAGACAGTTGTTTATTTTGTAATTGTGTATTACAATTTTAAAAACACATGTAGTCAATATAGTTCTATTTAGCTGAGCTTAGCGAAGCTGCACAAAGTAGCACTTCACACAGTGTTGTGCTAAAAAAATATAATGAAAAGAAAAATGGGGTGATAGGAAAGTGGTGAAATGGGGTGTAACCAGGAGGAAAACATAGTGAAAGGCAGGTAGGAATGTGCAGGAAGGGTGTAGGAAAGAACCATAGCTATTCATTTTTTTGTGCAGCAACAACTGTGCACTTTGACAGAATTTGTAGATGACTTTGAACTCTCACCCCCAGAGAAAGGGGTGAGGACAACATAACTGCATTATCAAGCCAATTGGACCAAATTACATGTGTCCAGTGGACACGTGCAAAATGGATAGCTATGTATGGGATGATAATTTTTTTGGGGGCAGGTGCCCGTTTTATTTAATGTGAGAGTGGAATGTTGGGGACGGGAGATAGGTATGCATAGTGGAAGTAAGTTGGGTAGGTAAGGATGCATTTGCAGACAGACAAAACAGCATACAGGGGTCGTGTGTGACACATGAGGGGGATGAACACCTTGGATTGGGAGGGTGTAGTGGAATTTCAGTCCTGTGTGCCTCAACAAGGTGTGACTTACATCCTTACCAGTGGAACTGTCAGCACTGTTCCATCATATAATAACATTGCCAGATTTTCAACTGGCTCCCCTTTTAGAACCCACCGCTGCCAAAATCTAAAACAACTGGGTTGGCTGGACATGCATAATCAAATTCTATTCCACCAGCTCATTATTGCCCATAAGACCCTTTATCATCCATGCAAGACACAAATACTCACAAGTCTAATCACCCCATATAAAAATCTTACACACCTAACCTCAGCAAATAAACTACTGGTATCTAGACAAAAAAACAACAATAAAGCAGTGGATTCCCTTTTCTGTAACATTGTGGGAAAAACCTGGAACCTACTTCCTAGTGAACTCACATCTCTTTCTTCTACTCCACTATTCAAAAAGGAACTCAAAATATACCTTAAAACCCACTGGCTATGTCCTTGTACCAACCCTGACTGACATCCTTCTTCCTGTTATCCTAAAGTCTATCATTAAATACTACTCACCTCATAGCTACTTTTAAGACCATTACCTCCTTCCCCTCTGTTAATCTGCTCATATAGCTATCCAGAGACTGTACAAAACTCATTATTCTCAGAGAATATTATAGATTAGGATAATTGTACCCATGAAGGCATTTACAAATGTGTCACTGCTTTATATATGAGTCACTGCCATTAAATGTGTGTCCCTGTCTTGTAAATGATCTGTTCTTCTGTGATATATATACACAACTTTGATTTCAAATGTCTCACACCCTTCTAAATACTTTCTTTCTTCTACTAGTGTTTGGTCAAAAAAAAAAAAAAAAAAAATATTTATTTTGTTTGTTATCTATCATAATTACTATGTTACCTTGTATACAACTATTGTGTCTGACAAGTGAACGGTATCTGTAGTTGGAATATTCTGCTTTGTTTTATGTGGAGCTTTTCTCCCCGGGCCTCTACTGAAAATGGACATATATCCAGTTAGACTAGCTCGGTCAACAAATGTAAAGTAAAATAAATAAAAATAAATTATTGCCCCGGGGTGGCAGTGGTGGAGGCTGGGCACCGGAGTGAGGCTGCCCCACCAGGTTGGCCATCATGTCCTCAATCTGACACAGGCAGTGGTCAAAACTACAGTAGACTATCCTGCACACCAAAACCAGTAGCTCAGCCTGGGTGACAAATTCTCATCACCACCCCTCCCAGATGGGGGAAAGTCCCAGTGCCATGGGGCAGTACTACCCAATGCTACAGGTAGTGAAAGGGCAGCAGAGAGGTCACCACTGGTCTGGGTCACAGAGTTGCTGGGACCCAGTGCATGACCAGAGAAGGCAAGGTAGGCAGATCAGCTGTAACCAGCCTACCTTGACGTGCTGTGGTAAATGAAGTACAGCAATAAGTTAAGGTTAGTAATAACCAAACCATTGTTAGTATTAACTGAATGGAACATCATATTTATTAATCCAAATACATATTAATGTATATTATGTGTAACACAACATTAAGTATCATAACAGTCAGGATGTTAACAGCATGCCGGTAAAAACTAAAACTTAAGGCCAACAAAACAGTTAGTTTACCAAATATGTTAATATTGTATCATAATAAAACATAACAATAATTAGCTACATTTTCCAAAATATGGTTAGTTTGACAAAATAAGTTATTATTATATCATAAAACATAACAATAATCAACCATATTTTTCCAAAATATAGTTAAATAAAATATGCTAATATTAAATCATAATAATAAATAACAGTAATAAATAAATTAAACCAACACTATAGTCATAGGTGACTCTGTAGTCAGGCACACTGATGTTCCACTCACCAGGCTAAATAAAGAGAAAGTTGCTGTCAGCTGCCTGTTGAATGCCAGGATCTGCTACATAACGCATGCACTCAGGTCACTCCACAACAAGTACAAATATGACTCTGTCATTGTCCATGTTGGTGTGAATGACATGAGACGTACCTCCCTGGACTACATGAAAAGAGACATGGAGGAGCTCTCCGATCTTGTAGCCCAGGCAGGTATGACCCTAGCCCTGAGTAGTATCCTGCCATCACCCAGAATGATACCACAGTACAAGGACAGAATGATTGACTTCAACAATTGGCTAAGTTTCTGGTGTCATTCTAAGGGGATCCAGTATCTGTCTGCCTGGGATGACATGATCGACAGACCACAATGCTTTACCAGAGATGGCCTGCACCTGTTGCCCTTGGGATTCCGGATACTGACTAAGGCTCTTTCCACCCCTGCAGTGCCTTTTTTAGGCAAGGTTCAAATGACAAATTCACCAGCATAACCGTAGGTACAAGCAAGCAAAATCTGAGGGTAATGCTACTCAGTGCTAGAAGTCTAAACCTCAAAATGCATTCACTCGAGGCACTCCTTAAAATGGAGAACTTCGACATCTGTGCAGTGACAGAGACCTGGTTCAAGGCTCCAGAGAGCACCCCATGCATTACCAGGCTATAACTCATGCCACACCTTTTGGCCACCTAACCTGGACAGAAACACAAAAGGTGGAGGCGTGTCCATATTCATTAAGGATTTCCACACCTCCAGGCTAGTTGCTCAGCATAATGCATCTGAGATTATCCAAGTGCAACTAACTCTGGGCAGGACCACAATCCAAATTGTAACTTGCTACAGATCCTCCACCATGCCTTAGCATTCCCACTCCTCATATCTTGATACACTGGAAAATATTATGGTACAACCCAACACCCTAATAATGGGTGATTTCAACTACCCCACCATTAACTGGGAAAACTACTCATGTACCAACTCTTTTGCTCAATGTTTTCTGGAATTCATACATTCCAATGCCTTGGATCAACTTATCCATACCCCCACCAGGGGCAGCAATATCCCAGACCTGGTCATTACCAACATGGGTGACCAGTGTTCCACACCAGAGATCAATTCCTCATTGGTCAGATCCAACCCCAAGCTAATCACCCTAAACATCCACATCCTGCTCCCACCCTGCATTAGGGAAACCACTGTAAAAATTTCTCCAAAGCCAAATTCATGCTTCTTAAGACAAAAGTGGCAAACTTCACGACACCCATGCAGACAGACAATAGAGGTACGACTGCTGAATCCTACAGAAATGCACTTTATAAGCACTTACATGATTGCATGGATCATGCTATCCCTAACAGAACCAAGATTCTATCCTCCAAAAAAAAGAAGCCAATCTAGTGGTCCCCTGCCATAAACAAACTCTGTAACAGAATAAAGAAACTACTGCAAAAAAGAGTAACATCCCATGATTGGAGGAACTCCCTGGCCAGCCTCAGTAAGAAGCTAAGATCCATCATAAAATCCTCCAAAGCTAGTTATGAAAACAAAATTGCCACTGATTCTAAAGACAACCACAAAGCATTATATAGCTATGGCAAGAATCTCAATGGCAACACTCAGATCTGCTCTGAGTTACAGCACAATGGCACTAGCTATACAGAACCAACTGATATTGCTAACATCCTGGCAAATCATCGCCTCAATTCAGGCTTTGTGCCCACTGAATGGTGCACAGCGACGGTTATCCCACTCCACAAAGGGGGAGCCACCACGGACCCTGGGAACTGCCACCCCATTAGCCTAATGAGCCTGGTCTGCAAGGCCATGGAACTTATCATCATGGAACTTATAACAAAGATATTGGTAATCTCCAAACTCTGGACCCCACCCAGTTCAGGTTTGTAAAAGGCAGATCATGTCTCCTAAACCTGATAGACTTCTTTGAAGCAGTCACCAAAGCCGTAGACGAGGGTAAGGTGTTTCACACAGCCTATCTAAATCTCGCCAAGGCTTTTGACACCATCCCCCACTCTGGGATTATAGGTAAACTCACTAAACTAGGTATACATCCCTATGTTACTAGATGGGTTGCCAGCTGGCTCACTAATAGAAACCACACTGTGAAAGTAGCAGACTCCAAATCCGATTTCAGACCAGTGACAAGTGGAGTACCACAAGGTTCAGTCCTGGGTCCTCTCCTGTTTGGAATCTACTTTTCTGAAGTACAGGCTAACACACAAGGTCTTTGGCTAATGAAGTTCACAGATAACTGCAAACTAGGAGGCATAATCGAAACTCGTAATGATGTGGACATCCTACAAAAGGGCCTCACTGAGCCAGATGCCTGGTGTCAAAGCGATGGGCTCAAGCTCAGTGCCAAAAAGTGCATTGTCATCCCCTTTGGTAAAAACTCTGTACCTATGAGCTACCACATAGGTCATAGTCTACTCATCACTGAAAGTGTGATAAGAGACCTTGGGACACAATTGGACAGTAGTCTCTCCTTTAATAATCACGTCGCCACAGTAGTCAGGAAATCCTTCTACATGGCACACCTCATCACAAAAAGTTTCTCATCCAGGAAAAAAAGAGATCATTATTACCCTCTACTCGTCACTCATTAGACCCATTATAGAGTACAATGCTCCTTTTGATATGTACCTCACAAGACATCTGCAACAACTGGAAAGGCCACAGAAATACCTCACAAAGAGGATTACTGGCCTCAAACAGATGCCCTATGCAGACCGTCTAAAAAAACTCCAGTTTTACTCCGTCGCATATTGTCTACTCAGAGGCAATCTCTGCCTAACATACAAAGCTATGTCAAACCCAGAGCTGTTGGACATGTTCCACTTAAAGAAATCCCAATCCCTCCAAGCTACATGCTCTAGGGACCTAAACCTTGTCACCACAATAATCAGAACATGCTGGAGGGATAGATTCCTGTCCCATTGACTTCCCATACTTTGGAACAAACTACCTCTCTATATTAAACAAAGCTCCTCATTGGTACTCTTCAAGAAAAATCTTGATGATTGGATGGGAAATAGGAAATTCACCCCAAGGATCACCTCTGTGGCTCTGGGAGCACAGGAAAATAATTTTCTTGGGTGGCGAAAGCCAGGGTACCTTTTTGGCTAGGCTTATATAGGCCCTGGGGCCAAAAGCCTAGTACCTACCTATGAACCTATGAACCTATGAACCTATGAAGATAAGGGGTGGGGAGAGAGAGAAAAACATTTCATTGCTGACATTGCAGATTATATCCCTGAAAACACTGATAATAAATATTCTGTAGGTGTGTAGTGTCAGTTTTGAGTACAGTGACTACAGTTTTCCTAGAGGTGATGTAGCACATACATACATCTCAAACTGTTAGCTGAGGTCATTATGGGCCAAGCAATAACAAATGCAGGTACACCACTACACAGACAAGTTTCACATAATGTGGACTTATATAATTACCCAGGTGTTCTGCATTCCAGGTAATAATTTATTTGATGATCATGTGACAGATGGATTAGGCAGATGTTCTTCGTGTTTCACTGTTGCAGTCATCACCTGTGGGTTATCCCTGCTGTGGTAGCCCTTGGACGGCCCAAATACCAGATTCAGTGTTTTTCTGCGTCAGCTGCTGTCACTTGTAGTTTGATGTTAGGATGTCAGTGCTATAAAAGAAGGCTGCTGACACCATTACATCAGTCTTTCGTGCTGTGGAGCCCATAGCAGAAGCAGTTCACAAGTGTGCCGGTTGGTTGCTACCAGAGTTTGAATTACAGCGGAAAACGTCTAAAGCTAAGTACCCCATTGGGGATCCTTTTCTTTTGTACTAACCGATGTCAGAAAAAGTTAACAATTGTCTCGCCTGTTGAAAGCAAATACCACACCAAGACTTCCACTCATACTGCATCAGTTGTTTAGGCCCAGACCACGACATCCCCAAGTGCCAGTTCTGTGCCCTCTTTAACGCTAGGCCCATTCGGCGTAGAGAGCTTATTGTAACAAAGTATTTTAGTATTCCATCTTTACATTCTGAAATGGCATCTATCACCCAACAATCTGTAGACCTTCCAAAAAAACATAAGGATAAAGATAGAGAACAGACCACACAAGGCTAAGCCTTCCGACAACTGTACCACTAAGCAGGTCTTCAGTTCTCCGGAATTCGGTGAGGCGCATTCACAGCCCCTGATGCCCGATTTGATACGTTTGCAGGCCCCTACTGAGACCCTCTTGGACTCTGGTATGCTGCAGAAATCTTCTTTGTCTTCCGCGCCTTTGGTTGTCTCTGCCTTGGTTGGCTTCCGAGGAGGTTTTTTGCACTACCGAATCTAGACTAAAATCAACGTCTTCTCCTTCGACTATCGTTTCTCTCAGACCGATGGATACTTTTAGGCCTAAAGGCAAGGCTACTCCTAGGAAAACTACCTCTAACCACCATTTTACTCCTGTTCCACCACCCCAAGCTCAAATGCTTAAAATGAAGGAGGATCTTGTCACCCTTATTAGGGGTAGTTAGGCCACAGCTTCCAAAAGGAAAAGAGACCTTTCTCCTGAAATACTGATAGAACAGGATTCTGAGGAGTTGGATTATTCAAATTTTGAAGAGGAACAACAACCTCTGACTGCTTATGAGGATCCAGATGCAGAGGAATCCATTCCTTCTGCCTCCCTACCAGGAAATCTTTCCACTGGGGAAACTCTTCATGCCCTCAGTGAACATTTCCACTGGAAATCCCCGGGAATTCCCTCAGTCTAAGAAAAGACTAAGAGAGTTTCTAGACCTGCCCCAGCATAGACCCTTGGCCATCCCTCCTATCTTAGAGGTGGTTGATGATGTCATCCATGAATCCAGTTTAACTCCTGACATCCTCCCACCTGCTCCCAGAAAACCTGACAGGTATTACAGAGTACCAGATTCTCACAAATACCTGTACAGAAATCCTGCTGCATACCCGGAGGTCATTACACAGGGACCAAAAGGAGCTTAGGCTAGTTCTGCAAAGAATCCTATTCCTTCTGACAAGGACGCCAGAGCTCTGGACAGATGGGGTAAAAAAGTATACACCTCTGCAACCTTAGCTATCAGACTGACTCACAGTCAGTTCCACATGTTAAAATATCAACAATACACTTTGAAACTACTAAAATAAAAGATTTCAACCTTTCCTGAATGTACCAATTTGAAAGAGTTAGCAGATTTACTGCACTCTACTTGTCATGTTTTTACAAATTACTCAGGCATGGGGGACTCTGGAGGTGGATCTTTTTGCTTTGCATCTCAACCATCAGCTGGAAAAATTCTGTACCAGGGAGTATCACCACCTAGCATGGAAGGTGGATGCCTTGACCTTCCCCTGGAACACCTTCTTTGTGTATGCATGCCCTCCTCTGCCTCTTATTCCCAAGGTACTGATCAAAATAAGGGAGGAGAGACCAAAAGCCATCCTCATTACTCCAGATTGGCCCAGACAACATTGGCACGCCTTACTGCGCAGCCTGACCATATAGCCTGCCAGGCAGCTTACCCTGATCTCAGACCTCTTAACTCGGTGGGGGAGTGGGATTCTGCACCCAGACTTGCAGACTCTCAGTCTATCAGCATGGTTAATACTCTAAAGGCTAACAAGGGGCCCCTGTTAAGCAAACAGGTCCTAGACATTATCACAGAGGCCAGAAAGCCCAGCAGCAGAAAATCTTACCCAGGAAAATGGAAGAGATTCTGCTCCTGGAGCCAGTCCAGATGGGGAATACCTCACAACCTTCCATTCCCTCTTATCCTGGACTACCTAGTGGAGCTACTTAATAGTGACCTCTCATTTTCCTCTATTAAAATCCATGCCTCAGCCATTTCAGCTCATTTTGATACAGAACAGCCCCTGTTCTCCCATCCTTTGATTAAGCAATTTCTCAGAGGGGCTTCTAATATCAGACCTCCCAGAAGACCACCCACACCAGCCTGAGACCTGAACTATGTTCTGGAAAAATGAACTTTACCACCCTTTGAACCTGCTGCTTCAGCAGAACTAAGATACCTCTCCTGGAAGACTGTTTTTCTCCTTGCTAGAACTTCAGGCACTGATGGCCATTGAGCTCTTCATCATCTTCCATGCAGACAGGGTCTCCCTGAGGACTAATTCCTCCTTTATGCCCAAGGTGGTATCTAATGTAACTCTCAACCAGGCCATACATCTACCCACCATCTTTCCTAACCCTCAAAACAAGTGGGGAAGAATTATGCACTCACTAGACATGCACAGACAGTTCAGATACTATATGGACTGCACTAAACCCTTCAGGAAAACAGGCCAACTACTTGTCAGCTTTTCCCCAGGGGCAGAGGGGAAGCCCATTTCCAAACAAAACATTTCCAAATGGATATCACACTGTATCCATTTCTACTAGGCATCACATGGGAACCCCCCCCCCAGTCTCTTTGAACCCATTCCACTAGGGCAGCTTCCACTCCCACAGCATTCCTCAGAGGAGTTACCACCAGGGACATCCTGGAAGCTGCCACCTGGACTTTTATCCATACCTTTACCAAGCATTATCACCTAACTCTATCTTTGAAGGCTAGGGCAGTTCTGCAGGGCTTTCTGACCCATTTCTAGGTCTCTTGCTAATCCTACCACCCCTTTCCTCACCTTTGGGGATCCTTTGACAGGTGATGACTGCAACAGTGAAACACAAAGAACATAGTACAGTTGTGTACACTTACCATAAATGTAAATGTTCGAGTGTATTCACTGTTGCAGGCCTGGTTTCCCATACTCCTTCCCCCTTATATCTTCTTTCTTTAGGGAGACATAAGTTTCTAATGGTGGCTTTTAGCCATCAGGAACACTTTACCATATTTACTTGGGCTTCTGACTGGTTAGGGCAAGAAAAACTGATGCAATGGTGTTGACTGCCTTCCTTTATAGCACTGACATCCTGACGTCAGACAGCAAGAGTCAGCAGCCGATGCAGAAAAACATTGACTCTGGTATTTGGGCCGGCCGAGGTCTACCGCAGCAGGGATAACCCACAGGTGATGACTGCAACAGTGAATACACTCAAAATATCTACATTTATGGTAAGTGTGCACAACTGTACTTTTTAATTACATTATGAGAAATCATGACACTTGAGAGGCATGTTTGTGTACAGCAAGTAAACTTGACAGCCATCATGCCTTAGTTGGCAGGCATGGGAGTAGAACCCAATAACTGCGACTACAGGGGACATCTGCAAATAATGTAATAATTGATTGCAACAACTTAGTACAGACATGCAAGGGATACAGCCATGCTGGGATTACACAGCTTTATTTATGAATCAACAATGCTGATAGACACATTCTTGGTATTGATGTTAACATTCTTCTGTGAAATTTAAACACAATATCTGCTCCTAATATGGGCTACCTCACCCATATATTTGTTGTGATCCTGGTGAGAGAGAAAATGTGAGCATTACGTGACTGATACTGAATATTTAGTGCTACATTCCACTGGATTCAAACCCAGGACTGTGTGTGGCCAAATGTACTGTAGAAAAAGCATTTAACAGACTGAGCTACTAAATCACTGCTGATGACTGAATGACTGGTACTTGCCGGTAGATCACCTGGAGCTATACTATGAATTGAGCAATACAAGTTACAGGACATTCCTCTGGTATTCTAGTACTATTGCAGTATTATACTAGACTGCAGTGACAGTAGAACACAAATGAATGGAATACAACTATACTGAATATATTAAATAAGCTGTATTTTAGAATCACCAATGCTAGTGAACACATTGTATTGTTACTGGTTTGAAATATCTGTGAAGTCCACACACAATATCTGCCCATAGACTAGGCTACCTCACCCACATACCTTTATCACCTGATGTCTGAGGAAGAGAGAGCATTATGTGACTGGTATTGGCCTGAAGACAGCCTTGGACAGTAGTATGAGTTAAGCAGTACAGTTTGCAGGCCATTAGTATTGCTGGTTACAGCTATTACAATGTTACACTTGTCTGCGGCAATCTTGCCATAGACAATCAATGCATACAGCTCTACTGCAATGGTTTTGACAACACAATCCTGCTGAAAAACATTTTGCTTACTGCTATTGTTATTTTTTTTTATTGAAATACTGTTCTTATTGTTCATTTATTGCACTACAGCTCTACAGATCTAATTGCCCATTTATTGTACTGGACTTTTTATTGTGTATACTTTATTGTACTAAATGCTTTACTCTTTCTTGCTTATTGCACTACAGTTGGCATACTAAATCTGTACTTACCATGCTCACAGTGCAACCTGGCCAGGCACCTGGCATGTGACTCAACATTGTGAGCCCTCCCAGCTGCAGCTGTTGGGAGAGAAGCACACCATTATACATACCAGTTTTGCAGACATTCATCTTGCATTTTGGTATGACAGAGGAAGACATACTTACTGTACATAATTCTGGGGTATTCCCATCTTGAGTTCTTGGATCCAGCTGTCCAGTGCTCCTCTCTTTCTCCTTTTCAGGTCATCATAACGGTGAGGACACTGCTCACCTGTACGGGGGATACCAGTAACACTGGTGATTTCCCTGACCAAATGGTCCCAGACCTCCGGCTTACACTCTGAGCCCTGGAATCCAGCCTGCATCAACCAGGGTTCATGTTTTTTTATCAAGGAGCCCAACCATGACCCTGGACTCTTGAATACCCCCACCTCTACACCTGAAAGTGCACATCTTTGCCAATACTGCCAGCCATACCAACAGTTCATTGAACTCCAATGACTGTTGCAGAATTCCCACCTATTTGGCTTAATATAGGCTGTTTTCTCACCTTTACACATCATTCAGCAGCATTCAAAAGAGCACTGCATTGTTGAGCACTGAGCAATCCAGCTAAGCAAAGCCAAGCAGCGTGAAAACTCACAGAACCATGGTTTAAGTGAGCCTTAGCACTGCGCAAACATTGGTAGCTATTAGCATGTTTATGCACTTCTTGGCATGAATTAGCAGTGGTCAGCAGAGCACAGCAGTGTGCCAAAATTCAAAATAGCTTCATAAAATTAAAAAAAAAATTGCATTAGTTTACAGTCATATTCTGTCTGTTATGGACTCAAACCCAGGACCTACTGCACATAAGACCATAACTCTACCCATGTAACTAGCTGGATGTTACAAAAACTAGTATCCCTTCAGGGGTCTATATTACATCATCGAACTGTAACAAGTTTGAACAATGTAATATTGAACCTGAAATTCTGAAACTTGAAAACAGCGAAGGCACGGCACATCAATTTTTTTCCCAGGGAAAAAATCGGTGGGTCGTTTTTTGGGCTTTGCTATTTCCTCCACTGTGGTGTGATCTTGGAGTTGGTATATTTAAGTAGGAGGGGGTGTGGGTGGCAAAGCCGCCTACTTTAGGTTAAGTTTCAGGTTGCAGGTTTTTTTTTTTTTTGTTCAGGAACAGCGATTTTTTTCCCCTGGAAAAAAATCACTGTTCTTTGTGTTTGCTATTTTAGTGTTTTGGATATTAGGGTTCGATATTACATCGTTTGAACTTTTTGAAGTTTGACGATGTAATATAGACCCTACCTTCACATATACTACTAGGCTACCTGTTTGCATTGCTGAGCACTGCACCACACTGTGCAAACATGCTTAAACACATCTATAAATAATTAATTCATTACATCTGGTTTCTATTTTTTGATGTCTGGCAGGTGTCAGCCATGTACGCATGAGCTCCACTCAGCTCTGCTGCATTCCATGCCATGCTGCACAAGTGTAAATTAAAAAAAAGTTAATTATGGTAATTAATTACATCCAGTTTCTATTTTTAGATCTCTGCCATGTGTCAGCTGTCTATATGTGAGCACAGCTTGGCATTGCTGCACTCCGCTCTGCGCCATGCAGACATGCAGTAAAAAAAAATAATAATTAAAAAAAAACTAACACATCATAAAAATGACATATTGGTACAGTTGACACACTTCACAGCATTACAACAGTGGCAGAGAGCATTACAGGGAGCCTCATACTCATCTGCAGCCACGAGTATCTGCTACACCTCTACCTACATTGATTTAATATCCATGTTCCTTGGCAGCACACCATCATTAATATGCATGGCACATTGCAGAGGGGAGGACCATGGCCGTGTACACAGATACATTATGTGTAGGCTCTACACTGGGCAAACACAGATTTTATTAAATCCTGGGGGTTGTCATTCTCATTTTTTCATTTTCCTATGTTATGTGCTGATGTATTACAAAATTGAATAAGACATGATTTTAATTAAAAACAAATAAGTTAAAGTAATTATATTTCACTGCCTTTACACTTAAACTATCAAACTACTGAATAAATGTGCAGAATGGGCCCACTAGGATGTGGGTGTAAAGAGAAAATGCCCAGTATCCCCCCTGCCTTTTCCATTGCAGACTATTGGCCATGTTTCCCAAATTTTCAGACATGAGCCCTACCAGTGACCATTGGTAAAATGCTGCCTGTGAAGTAGGGTTGTTGTGGTTCTTTGATCCACATAACTGCACACAATAAATATAGAAAACAGCAAACAAAATAAAATCTAAATATAAATGGATATAAATATAATAAATATAAATGAAGTTTGACTTTAAGATCATATAACAAATATGTACTCCTACCTTGGGCTATGGACCCACACCAATCATACCAAAAATGGGCTCTAAACCTAACTACTGAGAAGGCATTTCAATTCAAAAACCCTTTCTTTTTTTCATGGCAGATACTGCCATCAGCTAGGTCATCCTGGCACAAAGATTAGCAGTTACTTCAGCATTCTAATCAAGTACACCACATAAATATACAAAATATACAAAACTTGTGGCAGTTATAGCTGAGTAGACTTTATCGAAGATGAATGGCAACAGTCATACACCAACAGATACCAGTATCTTCATATGAGTAAATAACCTGTCAAGTGTTTTTACAATTAAATAGAATTCTCTACCAGAAGAGAACAGTTTAATACAATTTGAAAAAACTTATATAAATCAACAAGGTACAGTCTTGCACAAGAAATATAAAGTGTTTCAATAGGTGGCTAATAAAAGAACACGGGCTTGCCAGCTAGCTGTTTTCTTACTAACTGCTGCTTAAAAATATGTCCTGTCTACCACAGTCAAAGAAGTACAAAATATGGCAGGAAAAATAACAATGAGCTTTAATGTTTCAGAAAGGCATATAGTCCTGATGCAAGCACATTCAACTAGAATGAATAAAAGCTGAGAAAAAATGTTTTCTGTGATTTGTGTTTCCAGAAAGAGTGTCATTCTACATAAAACCTGGAAGGGTGTTGAAAGTGAGTCAACAGTGAGAGATATACAGTCAGCATATGTCTTTCAAACCAATTTCTTTTTAAATAATTTAGAGCCCATGGCACATTCTTTGCCAGTCAAACTGTGATGTTTAACTGTTAATCAATGTATGACAGCCACAACTGCCAACAGAATGTGAGGTGTAGGGGTTACAATCCTCTGAGCTACATCACTGTACCCCAATAAATATTGAAAAAAATAGCAACCAAACTAAATAAAATATAAATTTGTGAAAATAAATTACTATAAATAAGTCAAGTCTGTCTGATCACCTTTTAGCAAATTTGCACTGCTGCCTTGAGCTATAAGCCCAATCTAATCATCCCCAAATATCCTTCCGCTGAACAATCACAAGACATTGTTATAAGTCTTGACTTTGTGGGCCATTTCTGGTTTCACTCTGAATTCAATGCATAACGGCAAGCTGATTAACTACTGCAGCCTCAGTACAGCAATTCATTTACATTTCCTCAGTAGATTTTTGTCAGCAGCCAGATCAGTCAGCCTGGCACAAAAAGTATCACAATTTGCTATACAAGTTTTAGAAAATAAATCACATGAAATATAAATACTGATGTTATCTCTAGCTGACAGACTTTACCAGAGGTGGATGCCTATAGTTCTATGCCAACAGATATGTATCACCCTTACATAAATAAATAAATAACCAAGTATAAGTTTTTGTACTTACATTAATATAACTTCTCTGTCATAAATTTAAAATGACTGCATTCATAACTGTATTTTCCCTCAGTTATGTGCTATGTATATTTATGCACATTTTTTGTCTAAAACTGTGCTGCAGTAAATGGACTGTGCTGTATAATGGGTCATAGTTGAAAGTGGTACTAGGACCATTTCACCTATCTGGCTAACAAAGATTAAATAAATAAATACAGACATATATACATACATACATACATACATGCATATATCTTTAAGCTTTTTAAATTTAGATTGGTGTGTGTTAATCATACAGCAAGTGTCAAAAGTTAATATTGGCAAATATTAAGAACACTGGCAATCTCTTAACAATGAAGTAGACTGTTAACCACAACAATGGACTGACAGTACCTTAAGGAAGGTAGTGCAGAATGTCTGGCACCAACACAATGACATACATGTACACACCACATGACTTCCTAACATAAATAAATAAATAACCCACATACAGCAAACAATCACTACATAAAAATAGCCATTACATAAATAAATCATGAATGCACGATCATATTATCAAGCATGATGGGACCACACTAAAAATTTTATTAAAATGGAACATTTCTGTGCTAAGCCTTGAACCTTTAATACCACCTTCCAAAGACAGCGCAGAGCACCACCACACCTCAGCACTCTTTGTATGATTAACTTTAGATCAAACTAACTTGCTTTGGTATCAAGTTAGGCAGCCATATATATCCAGTGTGGTGCTCATGAATCACATTCCATTTATGTGACTGCAGTTCAATAACTCTGCAAAGCAACTGCCCTTATCTAGTAGCTATATAATTTATTTATTATTTATTTTATTTTAGATTTGTTGACTGGGATAGTCCGACTGGATTTATGTCCATTTTCAGTGGAAGCCCGGGAAGAAAAGCTCCAAGATAGTCAGAGTCAAAAATATAACAATGAAAACATAATTACAGGTAAGCTATTTACAGAGGATACATGAAAAAACATGAGATAGACAAGTTCACATGTATTGTTATCCCTGGTTTAAGTCAGGGGAATAAATTGACAGTAGGCCGAAATAAATATATTACATACATTCGTGATGAGGGTCATCCAGGCTTGTTACAGTGACAAAGCCAGTTTAGTGCCAATTGTTGTATGAGTTTGGTTTTAAATTGGCATAGGAAGGAGAGCGAAGTAATGTCAGCTGGAGGGAGATTCCAAACTCTACCTGTAGAGTTTGCAAAGAGGGCATCCCCAGTTGTATTGTTAATTTTGATTGTCTGAATTAATAATTTGTTTGAGGATTTAAGCATTCTCTGATTGTTATGGGAGGTGATAATATTCCTTAGGGATGGTGTATTATCTGGATTATAGAGAATTCTTTTAGCTATAATCAGAAGGTTGTATTGGATTAGACTGGGAAGTTCTAGACACCCAAGCTGTTTGAGGTTAATGCAGTGGTGTGTTCTAAATGGCAGGCCAGTGGCAAACCTGGCAAAAACCTGGCAATGTGATTGTAACAGGTTGACAATCTATTTAGTACCAACTTGTTTAGATTAGAGAAAAGGGGAGATGCATATAGAAGTGTTGAAATTAGGTGGGTGCGGGCTATGTCAAGCCTGGCTGGAGGGGTTAGAAAGACTTTTATTCTATACAGTGATCCTAATTTTTTATTGATGTTCTTGATTAATTGATTGACATGCAAGTCAAATTTTAGGTTATTATCAATAATGACTCCTAGAAGTTTTGTGGAGGGGTCGCAGGAGATAACAGTGCCATCCTTCACATTAATATTGAAGGTAAAAGTAGCAGACCTTTGTGTAGGTAAAAAAACAGCATTTTGTTTTTTTGGGGGGATTTAATAACAGGTGACATTCAGAGAGCCAGTTCTCTATGGTATTAAAGGTGGACTGGGTAGCTGACCTCAATTCTGAAGGAGATGTAGCAAAGTAAATCAGGGTGGAGTCATCAGAGTATTGGATACAGCTGATGTTTGGGATGGCAGTGTATAGGTCGTTAATAAAGATGGAAAACAGCAGAAGCCCTAATACTGAGCCTTGCGGCACTCCAAGGGTGTTTGGTAAAAGGTTAGAGAGCTTGTTCTGCCAGCAAACAGCCTGCTAACTCCCATTGAAGTAGGATTTAAACCATAAAAGGGCATTGGAGTCTAGATAGAAGGTTTTCAGTGTGTGTAACAAAAGTTGGTGATCTACCATATCGAATGCCTTGGAGAGATCCAAGAAGAAGGCAGAAGAGATATAATTGTTGTTACAGTTGTTGTTTATGGTATTGGTGAAAGCCAGGAGGGCCAAGGTTGTGTTGTGGTGTGGTCAGAAGCCATGTTGAGTATCGGCCATGAGGTGATTTTGGATTAGGTGGTGCATGAATTGTTTGTGTACACATTTTTCCATTATTTTTGCAAGTGGGAAAAGTATAGCTATTGGTCTATAATTGAAGAAATCCATGGAGGATCCTCCTTTATGTAATGGGATTACATAGGTTGTTTTCCATATGGTGGGAATTGTTGTCTCTGTTATGGTCTGATTAATTAGAATCGATATAGGATGGGCAATGGAATCAGCTGATTTTTGGAGGTACTCGGTGGGGAGTTGGTCAATGGCGAGTGTGGTGGGTTTTATTTTTTTGAAGAAAGAGCTGATGAGTGATGTGGGCACTCGTTGGAAGCTAAATGAGAGTTGTTTTTGAGGGGTAGCATTATCAGGGCCAGGGGAGCTAGGAGGTAGTTGGCTAGCTAAGGTTTGAATTGTTTCAGTAAAGAAATGGTTAATGCAGTCTGAGACATCCTCAGGAGATTTATCAATGGTAGCAGTGGGGATAGGGGTGGATGTTTTACCAGGGTGAAGTAGATTATTCAGACCTGCCCAGAACTTCTGAGGATTGTTCTGGTTAACTGTCTGTAAATTATAGTAGTATTATTTTTTGTCTGTTAGAATGGATTTTTTAGTTTCATTCCTAGCTTGCCTGTATTTAACATGATCATGGGGGTCTTTAGTGGAGCGCCATAGGGCCCATAATTTGTTTCTGCTATTGATTTTTTTGTCTGGTCTCTTTAGTTAGCCATGGTGCAGTTTTCTCTTTTGCTTTGAGCAGACAGGAGCATGCAGATCTAGGATTCTGAGAAATGTATTGTTAAAATATGCAACTGCCTCCAGTGGGGGGGGGGGGGGTTAGCATCGACCAGTTACAGGAGATAACCATTCATGACTAAGTAGCTTCTCTCTGGCAATGCATAATGAATATTTAAAGAAACACAGTTCCTAAAAATTATATTTCTTCTTTATCATTAACAAATCTAAGTATACAATAGATAAAATAACTAATTTAATACTGTTGCTATTATTATGCATGAAGTTAGTTTACTGATGCTGTTTGTAAGTAAGTCACCTCAAAAACTGCAATGTGACTTGCAAAACTATAGAGAAGACATAAGAACAAACAGGTATGGTAAATGCAATTAAGCTGAAAATAGTGGTGGCTATTCTGTACTCAAATGAGTGAAATTTTAGTGAGTAGCTTTTTATTATGTACATTTTTCATTGCATTTGGTACAAATCACATATATTTCTATTGCTTGAACCAGATTTGGGTTGTATTGTTTTTCATTTTTTAAACCTACCATGCGGCCATGGAATTAGTATTTTTATGTAATAATGGTATGGTGGGCTAGCCCTCTGCATTACCTTTCATGAATTAGAAACATTGGCAAAATATGTTTTTCATAGTGCTATGATTCAGTTTAACTAAGGGTCAGAAAGGGAAAAAAAAGGCCTTGTTCCATGGTGAAGAAAGGTGAAGCCCGAAATATTCCATCTAACTCACAATAATACCAGCATCTATTGAAAAGAAAGGTACCTGAAATGCAGCAGATGAACTGGTATGTGTGATTGGTAGACTGTCAAGTGGTGTTAGCATGGTAGTCTTAATGGAGCTTCATGAGACAAGTTCAGCACACAAGGCATTGCAGGCCTTTACATCTGTGACTGTGCATGTCAGCTTCCAAGGGATGGAGAGACCTTGCTCTTAAAAATTAAAAGAAAAAAATGGTTGCCTGGATGAAGAATATGAGCTGCTGCCCGCAAATTTGATATTTGATTACAGCAGGATATAGAATACATATAGTGTGTGTGTGTGTGTGTGTGTGTGTGTGTGTGTGTGTGTGTGTGTGTGTGTGTGTGTGTGTGTGGATAAATGATGTACAGTACAAGGAATGTGATAAGAAAAGCAGATTAACAAATCTGTTAGTACATGACCCTCTGATATTTTACAATTTGTAGAGAACTGGCCGAAGCATGAATACATTTTGTGGCATTGTTAAACGAAAGCTGAAAGAAGAGTCAGGGGGTTGATTAGTGTCGATGAGTGGT
This sequence comes from Protopterus annectens, assembly GCF_019279795.1. Lineage (NCBI taxonomy): Eukaryota > Metazoa > Chordata > Ceratodontiformes > Protopteridae > Protopterus > Protopterus annectens. The sequence goes on along the minus strand of NC_056726.1, from coordinate 695,851,087 downwards.
GGACCACACTTCTAAAACAGGCATCACATGAGAAAATGTAGCAAGATAAGCTTAATAGTCCACAGTAAAATGCATCAGCAACAGCATTTAGGCATCATAGTTCTTTTGTACAAGTAGTGAGACCTCATCTAAGGCAGAGTTTGTATTTCTAGAGACGCCTGTTTCTGCAAGGTACAGAAGCAGAACACAAGCTGTGCAAAGGGCAATGAAAAATTATAATGGTTTTGTACTGAGACATCCTGGGAAAAACCAATGAGTTTAAATCCTTACATCCTTCTAAGTTGGGAACTGCTGATTGAGAGCTCAGTGTCTGTTATTCTAAAAGTGTATTAGTTCTGGTTTAAGCACTTGGGCTTCAGGCCAGTTATTTTACGTTAAGAAGGATTGCGGTCTGCACTCTTGTGGGAGGAGAGGCTGGACTCTGCCCTTCTGAGCAGGGAATTTCTGGTTAGAGGCTTATAGTGCCTGCATATTCTAACTGTTTCTTACTGAAATTGGTACACCTTGTTTGCTGTAGCATAGACTAGATCCAGGCCTGCTGAATCTAGCTTTATTTGTATGCTTGTTGTTTCTTTATTTCCCTGAAATGCTAATTCCACCTAAAACGTGGCCTTTTAGCACTTCTGTGGATCCCTAGTGATATCTGCATTGCTTACTTTACTTATTTCCTTGTTTCACTTGAAAGAAAGTTACTGTTTGTCGTTTTTGCATTTAAGTTACCTGTAACACATTGCATTTAAGTTACCTGGCACTTGCTCACTAAAGCAATTATATAAGTCAGCTCTAAAAAATTAAAAGCACTACACCCTCACAAACTCCCCTTGAGTACCTTGTTCCCCATTGGCCCTTTTTTCAATTATAAAGGAATTCCCAATACTATTCTAGCATGTCCAAAGGTCAGTTGTCAATCTCCTCTCTGGTCCAGCTGGTGAATCTGGGAATCTTGAGGCAATGTTACAACTGCCTCATGTACACAGACAACCCTCTCCTCCTCCCAACAAATTCCAACACATGTGAGAGATGCAACCATATAGCCAAACTGGAGGCTAAGCTCTCTCAAATCAGTACTGGCGTAACCAGTCAGGAGGAGAAGGAAACCACACTCACTACAATTCCAGTCTCACATAGACCTACCACGACAACAAACCAAACACATAAACACACAAAAACATACTCGGAGGCTCTAAATAAAAATCTGCCTAAGCAGCAGAGACCTCCAAAGCAGACACCCAAGCAACCGCTACCCCAAAACAAAACACGTGCAACACATAGCTCACAAAGCCAGTGTGCCGAACAGTCACAGCCCTTAAGGCTAAACAACACACCTGATACACTTGTAATAGGTGACTCTATCGCCAGGCACACTGATGTCCCGCTCACCAGGCTGAACAAGGAGAAGGTCACGGTGAGCTGCCTGTCGGGCGCTAGGATCCGCCACATAACACAAGCACTCAGGTCACTCCAAGGCAAGTACAAATATGACTCAGTCATTGTCCATGCTGGTGTGAATGACCTGAGACGTACCTCCCTGGACTACATGAAAAGAGACATAGAGGAGCTCTCTGAGCATGTAGCCCAGGCCGGTATGACCCTGACCTTGAGTAGCATCTTACCCTCACCAAGAATAATGCCACAATATGAAGACAAGATGATCAATTTCAACAATTGGCTTAAGTGTTGGCGTCATTCAAAGGGGATCCAATGCCTGTCAGCCTGGGATGACATACTCGACAAGCCACGATGCTTCGCTAGGGACGGCTTGCACCTGTCACCCCTGGGCTTTCGGATATTGGCAAAGGCTCTTGCTACCCCATAGTGCCTTTTTTAGGCAAGGCTCAAAAGACAAACCCACCTCCATAGGTATCACAAGGGATAAGAAACTAAGAGTAATGCTACTCAATGCCAGAAGTCTAAACCTCAAGATGCACGCACTCGAAACTCTCCTTAGCATGGAGAACATCGATATCTGTGCAGTAACAGAAACCTGGTTCAAGGCTCCAGAGAGCACCCCAGCACTACCAGGTTATACCTCATACCATGCTTTTCGACCCCAAAACTTGGACCGAACCACAAAAGGAGGGGGGGGTATCAATATTCGTCAAAGATACCCACACCTCCAGGTTGGTGGCACAGCACGAAGCATCAGAGACTATCCATGTGCAACTAACTGTGGGTAAAACTGCCTTCCAGTTTATAGCCTGCTACAGACCACCCTCCCAAACACAGGAACCCCACTTGGCCTTCCTGAGAATACTGGAAAATATGAAGGTCTCTCCAAACACCATTATATTGGGCGACTTCAACTACCCAAACATAGACTGGGAGCATTAATCTAGCTCCAACACCCTAGCCCAAAGGTTCCTAGAATTTATAAACTCAAATGCTATGTTACAACTTGTTACCACTCCCACAAGAGGGGAAAACATACTGGACCTGATCATCACCAACATGGGGACACTATGCTCCAGACCAGAAGTGTATCCCTCACTGGTAAGATCAGACCATAAACTAATCTCACTGGATATTCACATCCCGACCCCACCCCCTGCCCAGAAAACCACAGTGAAAAACTTCTCTAAAGCAAATTTCACACGCCTCAAAACCGAGGCGAAATCCTTCAAAGCCCCCGGGCCTGTGGAGAATACGGCCCAGACCGCAGAATCCTTTATAAACGCATTCTATGAACACCTTCAGGAATGCATGGATCATGCAATCCCAAATAAAACCAAGACCCAATCCTCCAAAGGCAGACTGGTGGACCCCAGCCATAAACAAACTATACAATAGAAGGAGGAAGCTACTACATGATAGAGCAAAATCCCAAAAAGGGAAGGCATCTCTGATCAGTATTAGCAAAAAACTACGAGCACTCATAAAATCGTCTAAGGCCAGCTTCGAGAGAAAAATTGCACAGGACACTAAGGATAATCACAAGGCTTTCTTTAGTTATGTTAGGAACCTGGGTGGGAATTCCCAGATATGCTCAGAATTAGTCCAAAATGACAAAAAATACACCGAGCCCACAGACATTGCCAACATCCTAGCTGACAGGTTCAGTGCAAACTTCTCGCCCTCTCCCCACCAAAGGGCAAATATCTATCCCAACAGAGTGCTGCCCCCCTGACATCTCAGATGCTCAGGTAAGAGCCGCCCTGTCCAAAGCAAAAACACAGCATCAATGGGACCAGATGGTGTCCCGGGCTGTGTCCTACATGAACTCCAAGAAGAGCTAAACCCAAACATAAAACTACTGTTCAATCTTAGCCTTACTACAGGATATGTACCCAAAGAGTGGCGTACAGCAACAGTGGTCCCTCTCCACAAAGGTGGTGCCTCAACAGATCCTGGAAACTATCGCCCATAAGCCTGACTAGCTTGGTCTGCAAAGCTATGGAAAGGATCATCATGGACCTCATAAATAAAGATATTGGGGACCTACAGACACTGGATCCTACCCAGTTTGGCTTTGTTAAGGGCAGATCCTGCCTCTTAAACCTGGTCGATTTCTTTGAAACAGTCACCAAGGCCATTGACGAGGGAAGGTGGTCCACACAGCCTACCTGGACCTCGCAAAAGCCTTCGATACAATACCCCACTCGGGCATTATAGATAAGCTCACCAGCTTAAATATAAACCCCTATGTCACTAGATGGGTTGCAAACTGGCTCAAGGACAGAACCCACATGGTTAGAATTGCTGGAGCCATGTCAGACTCCAAAACAGTTACAAGTGGCATCCCACAAGGCTCAGTCCTGGGACCTCTCTTGTTCGGTATATATTTCTCGGAGGTACAGGCCAACATGGAAGGACTGTGGCTGACCAAGTTCGCAGATGACTGCAAACTGGGCGCCATAATCAACTCTCCAGCCGACACAAGCATCCTCCAAAAGGGCCTCATAGAAACAGACAACTGGTGCCAGAGCCATGGCCTCAAGCTAAACGCCAAAAGTGTATAGTCATCCCCTTTGGCAAAACAAAGTGCCCACAAATTACCACATAGGTGGTAATCCATTAAGTACAGAAGAAGTCATTAGGGACTTGGGGACCCAAGTTGATAGCAATCTCTCATTTGACAACCACGTGGCCAAAGTGGTTAGAAAAACATTTTATATAGCCCACCTAATCATGAAGGGATTCACATCTAGATCAGGGAGGTCATCGCACCTCTTTACTCATCCCTCATCAAGCTCATAATTGAGTACAATCCCCTTTTGGGATGTACCTTACCAGACACCTGCAGCAACTGGAAAGACCCCAAAAGTACCTCACCAAGAGCATCAAAGGGCTCAAACAGATGCCATATGCTGCCCGGTTAAAGAAACTCCAGCTCTACTCAGTGGCATACCGCCTGCTCAGAGGCGATCTGTGCCTGACGTATAAAGCCATGTCCAACCCGGAATTAATGGACATGCTGCACCTCAGAAAATCCAAATCCCATCGAGCTACGCTCGAGAGACTTGAACCTCAGCACTGAAATAAATAGGACATGCTGGAGGGACAGATTCATAACCCAGAGGCTCCCTTCACTCTGGAATAAAATCCCAGTCCAGGTTAGGCAGAGTCCCACATTGACTCTCTTCAAGAGGAATCTTGATGAGTGGATGGGAGATCGTAGGTTTACCCCGGCTATCACTTCTGTGTCACTGTTAGACAGAGGCACAGTATACTAACCTCAAAAAAAGGCATAGCAAAATTAATTTAAAATGGGTGGCGAAAGCCAAACACACTCTGGCTAGGCTTATAAATGCCCTAGGGCAGATAGCCTAGTATGAACCTATGAACCTATGAACCTAAATGCATGCTTAAATGTGAGATGTTGAAAAGTATGTTGAGAGTCTTATCTTGAAGAGTTTTACTCCACTCCTGAGGTGAATTTCTTGACATCCATTTCTCAGATTTATAGCAATTTAGTTATGATCAGCATCTCGATCATAATCCTCTGTGTTTTTCCAAACAGGTTATGCTTTTGTGCCTTTTTAACAGCCAAAGTGCAACATGGATGTATATAGTACTTTACATAGACTTTTCTTAAGGATTTTTGCTTTTGGCATGAATAGTGTTCGCTTCTCATGTTTTCAATATTTAGAATGTTTCACTGCAATCAGACATACTGCTTTTAAAAGTATGGAACACACCAGCCGTAATGCACAGTAGTGTTTTTTAAGGTCTGCTTTGATGGACTAAATGCCCCACAAGGAGCAGTGACAGTTCAGTATCTGTAAACTCAAAGATACTGTGTTTAACAGAATAAAGTTTCAAATAGCGACTGGTATCCATTCTTCCAACCGGTAAGACAGCACCACCAGTATGAGTCACTGGCTGTCTTGTACAAGTAATATATAATATGTTTAAAACATGTTACTTGGATAAACAATGAGTGGAAGTCCATGGTGGAAAAATGAAAATGTGCTTAGGTCACTGGCTTCTAAAAATTAATAAAATAATACATAATTTTAATGAAATAGGACATACAGCATAAACTAAATAAAATAAGAGGTTATTTCAGATTAGTGCTATGATCTGTCAACAAGTTGCTTCCTTTACTCTAGAGTTTGAATCCATTTGCCTTTTACATTACTTTGAGCAAGTCACTTAACTAGACAGTGCTCTGGGGCAATTGGGAAATTATGTTAGCAACTGAGTGATATCCAGGACTGCATGCCTAGCAACTACCTATGAAACCTTAAAGAAACATTGAAAAGGATATCCCCAAACTGCAATGTAAAGCTAAGACAGCTATTTGGTAAACCTGAGTTTCCTGACAAAAACTCAGAAGTAAACAGTTTGTAAAACAGATCACTGCAGTCTCAGACAGTCTTATGAACAGTCATTCCATTCTGGGAATGCATTATGTACACCTGCAGACTTCCTTTTTTTTCTTTCTCTCTTCCATATAGATTGCCTAATTGCGTACACATGTATATAAGCAATGCAACAAACTAATTGAGGTTACATAACAACCTGGAACTCTTCCATGTACACATTACTGGTAATATGATATTTACTTTAGCTTGGTGTCTACACATTTCTACTCTATCAATGTATATGTGCCAACTTTCACTTGCAAGACAGGAGGTGGGTCAAATTTTACCTTTCTTCATTCTGCTGTCAAGATGTTAATGAAAATAATTTAAAAGAATACAATAACAATGAGTGACATGAGCTGTCTTCCAAATGTGGTGTGTAAAATATTATGAGTATTACAAAACTACCTAGAGAAATGTAATACATTCACAACTTTCCTTGTGTGTCTTTGACACCAAACACTTGTATGGATTAAGTGAGTGTTTTTGAATTTTAAGGATTTCATTATTTCTTCACCTGTGGGCAAACAATGTACGACAGCTGTTCAAATGAGACAAATACTACATCTGTCATTCAGAGCGTATTAAAATGTGAATGAAACCGATATTGACAGCATGAGTGGTTTCTCTATGATGGAGCCCCAAGGGTTGGAAACCTCTTTTTGAACAGTGATGCAGCATAGAAACCTGAGCCCAAAGGTAATCATCCCATTAACATGTACATTTAAATGACACTAGACTGTATGATCTGTATTGCCCATCTGTTCCATCTCTTGTCAAAAGATGAACTGACTAAAGTAGCCTGTTTAGGAATTTATTACATCTCAATGAACTTTTATCATGCAAATATGGCTATATGATAGCACTACCGGGGGACTAGAATACTCATCTTCTAATGGTTTCATCATTTTCTTTTGTAATTACACTGAGTTCAGGTTCTTAAATTGCCATATTTCTATTTAGTCTACTTTCCGTAATCTATTCACTGAGGTGAACAGACACAGAGGTTTATTTATATCATATTTGAGAATTCATTGTAATTGCTAGCCCTACAACACATATGCTACAAAATATACACAAGTCTAATCTTTATCTTAATTACGTTATATTAACATTAAGTCTAAGAAAAAAATATTATAATTCCCTGCAACATTAATTAGTTGTTTACTGCTATCATGTGAAATGATGGAAAAAAGAAAAAGAAACTATGGTTCCCAATAAGAATTCCAGTTTTGTGATAGTGAAGGTAGAAGAGAAGGAATGTTAATTGAGCAGAATTCACCAGACTTCTGCATTCCCTAAACATATAACATTCATATGCTGTACACTGAAAGAAATTAATACAAATAAATGCTTTAGTATATGAATGTTTGTATATGTTTCTTATATGTATCTTGGTTTATGTATGCATCCATGAATGCATTTATTTATTTGCTTATTACTGATTTATTGTCTCCACCAGACCACGTCATGTGAGGTATACCCCTACAATTTGTACATTCCATCTGAAGGTGCAGTTTATCCACCAGACCAGGGCCACACTCAGACTCTCAGATGGGTAGGTGAGTATGAGCAGGATGAAACTTAATAATCCATGGATTAAAGGAATATATCACTTGGTTTGAGCGGCGCCATCATTCCCAGTGGGTTTATTTCTTTTCTTCCCTAAATTATGCTGCTCTGCAGCAACCTAGCCTGCAAGACTTCTGCAGTACTGGCCATGAGTGCCTCTCCATGCTCATTCTGCACCTAAGCCATCCACAGAATATGGTGTTTCATGGATGCTTTTCTGAATTGTTTATGTATCTTTTCTGCAACACCTAGCTTCTGGTGGATGTCAGTATACCAATAGAATGGACTGACTTTGATCCCTGAGGATAGGCAGACTGAAATTGGCTGGTTACTCCCACACTCCTTCAGCACCCAGTTCCCTTTGTGTCTCATTTGGGCCAGAGTTAGTGAACTGTTTTATTTTTTTTTATTACTTGCTTGCCAACTGGGATAGTGAACTGATCACAGCAAGTGATTTCAGTCATTGCCCAAGGCAAGGACTGCAACAAAATACACTCACTATGATTACATAAGGTATAACTATATCAGTAAGTTACCTTATATGCATAAACTGCAATACAGATACTTAAGAGTATATACATACCACGTATAAAATGTCACTGAAAAATACTATGTATGAAATGTCATGGAAAAATAACAACTTATGTTTGCATAGTCGAATAGTTACACTAATCAAGTCACCAGGTGAGCTAAAATCAGAGATAATAAATAAAGGTTATGAAGTGCAATACATTAATAAAGCATGCATATAAAAGCAATGGCTGGTACAACTCACATTAATAAAACTCAAATGATTTACATAGCTTGAAGAAGTACATAATGGACCGAAAGAAACAAAACTATAAATTAGTGGAATGAATTTAACAAAATAAGTAAAATATAAAAATGTTGGCCTGCAGCCTGGGGGTACAAATATTGTTGGAGTGACTCCAGCTGTACCTTTTAAGAATGATAGTAGTTGTGTTATCCGGAAGATTTCAAGGTCAGGTGCATTCTTGTGATGAGAGCAATCTGACCCTAAGATAGCAGGCTTGATACTCAGTAGCTACAATTAGCTAAATTTAATTTGTTATGCCCATCTATCTATACATGCATCCAGAGCTGGGTAGAGAGCAGATTTCCCTATCAAAGGAAAAAGTATTTAGTTCATCTTTTGAGAATTCAAGGCATTTCCAGGCAAGCAAAGACATTTAATCCATCTAGCATGTATTACATCTGCACCACAGCCTCCTTCTGGTAGGTCTTACATTCACTATCCACTCTGGGAGGTCTCCAGTTTGAATTCTAACTTTGCATGCAATCTCAGCTGACTTGTAACAACCTGTAAAAACAGTGTCTTCATTCTGAAATCATTTCAACTATTCAAGCTCCTTGCTTTATCACAAATAAACTTTGTTTATGCATCTTGGATCCATAATATCATTCTTCCAGTCTCTGCCAGAGCTCATGACAATGGATAAAAATGGTAACACTGACTGATTGGTCAATTGAGAGCTTCATCTGATGACTCACTGCTTGCTACATCACCACAGTCTGGTGCATACCAGCAGAACTACCATCTCTTCAACCATCTTTCAATTAATCTTGTGTTCCTCACTACCGAACGATACTTAATCACCTTCACATGCAATAGTTTCTCCCTCTCTCACTTACCAAAATCAATCATCTCTTTTGAAGGAGGGAACGTTAACATCTATTTGTGTGTGCTGATTTTTAAGCAGATTGCAGCACACTTAGCACTAAATTGTTCCATTGTATATAGATACCACTGTCACTTGAGGTGAAAAGGACAGCATCATTTATTAATACCAAAGGGGCAACTTTTATGTACCCTCAACTAAATTCTATCCAGATGTTGTCTGTGCCTCAATAGCTTATCCATGAAATTTATAGAAGGCATGCCCCTAGTAAGGCTCTGTGTTCAGCTTGAATGCATCCTACTTATTTCTAAGAATGCAGCCATAAGTCTTGCTTTTCGAATACAGGGAAGAATGGCATAAGTCAGTGGTCTTGTGACCCCATCCTATAGCAGCACCTCATATATGACTTCCTGGGGTGCGTAATCACATCAGTTTTAAGCACTGATAAAATACACTTAAAACAGCATTGGCAATTACCATGATGCTTCAGTTTTTATGCAATGACACATTTAATCCATTGTGGCATGAAGAGAAGAGAACATACACTGTTCTTGGATCAAGTCTCCATTCCAGTACTCTGGCATGGCTTTCCATGTGAAAATAAGGAGTGTGATCTCTCAGTAACTGAAACATACTTTTCTTTCTGTTATTGAAACTGTAGATCACTACCCCAATACTACAATTCAAAGGTACTTTAAATGGCTCCCTATTGAAATGCTGGCACTGGAAATGCCAAGATCCGAAAAGCTGAAAAAAGATATTGAAAACCAAAGAAGAGCAAATAAAAACTGATCTTCTCCTTAAAATTGTTTTTTTCAAGGGAGGCAAGCCCTTGCACACACCTCTGAACATATACGTACCATCCCCGAGATTGCCATACTTCAGAGAAATGGGAATATTCTGAGAAATGTCATCTTAGACAATATATGTATGTCCATTTTTTCATCCATTCAGTCTCTGTTTTTTTTTTTTCAAGTGGTTACCCTATGAACTTCTCTATAGCATTGAAAAGGGGGTATTAACCATATTTGACTAACAGTCTATTGCCTTCAGCATTTCTGGCTGAATTTCATTCTCTCCCACATCCTGCCACCAAGAAACTGTTTAATTGCTGCAATGGTGTCATCTACAGAAATGGATCTAGTTCCATCAGCTGCTTCTAAAAATGCTTCCTCAGCAGTGGACATATCCACTAGCTAAAAAAAATGTTCCTCAAAGTATGCTTTCCTCCTAACAACAACAACATTAACAACATTCACAGAAAAAAGTCAACATTTCTTTACCCTTGCTGAGCACTGCTTGTACTTTCTCTCTATCTTCCCAAATTTAAAGTGGATGACACCTCTACTGGATGGAAAAATAAGGAAGAAAAAGATATAAAGAGCATTTTGGTTCAAGCCAAGCCCCCATCTCCTTGCATAACTATACTCACTTAATAGTCACACTACCATGGAGTAAAGAGAAAATATTACGCACATTGTAGAATGCTGAAATGCAAACAGAAACTGCATTGGCTAACATTTTCTATAGTTCATGGAAAGCTTCTTTCTTTATTCTAAAAGTTTTCTGTCTTTTGGACTTCACAATTGTTTTCTTAGCATTACTGCCATGACAAAGACAATCAACATTGTTACCATTTCCTCTTTATGCCACCTGAAATATCAAGGTGCCAAACACCATCTCATCAAACTCTATGTCTCTGACATGAATTTTTAATGATTTAAAATGCAATAAAAAGTTTTTTTTAAAAAAAGAACAACCATGTTGTGAATTCTTCCCTAGTACTTCCAAATGAGGTAATAGCTATCTAACTAAGCAGTCTTTCCATGTCAACATAGTCAACATATCCAACTCCAGCTGTCAGCAGGAACAGGCAGACTTGTTGTGCTACAATGCTCTATGCTTGAACCTTTACTTTTATGTTATATTCATTAATGTATTTGGTATTATACTACCCATTAATTGTGTTCTCTTGCATACTGATGTTATGGTTATATTGACTTCTAAAAAAACTCCCTTTATTATTAACACTGTGTTATCCAACAACCACATAAAGACCTAAGCCTGGTTTGAAACATTGAGACCGACCCTTTTTTTCAGCAAAACTGAAGCTCTAATCTTAGACACAAACATCCTTTCACTTATGCTCCCCATTCTTGATTTATCTCTTCTTCATGGGAATAAAGGAGCATTCTCACAGTACATTAGTTCAAATACCTAGACTCCTGATTTGACCCCCCCATATAATCTACTAATTTCTAGTAGACTCAGTAACCTCTAACTCAAGGCACATCTGGATGCCTACCACAACCTAGCCCACAGGCCACAGCTTAACCCTCAAAGACAAACCCACCATAATAAAGAGTGTTCTAATCCCATTATTAGAACAAATCTTAGTGCTGATTACTGCATACTCTCTTTTCATGTGCACTAGGCTACAAATAATGGACAATAATGTATAAAGGGCTGTAATCCAAGCCCCAGACCTGACTCAAGCACATCTGCACTATAATAAGTAAGGCAACGATGCTACACACTGTTGGGGTGTGGGTAATATTGCCTGTTAATCCTTAATCTTTAATTATTTTTCGGAGTCACTTTCCAACCCTTAGGCCTTATCTCAAAACCAAGTCATTCATCCACGGCTATGTCATCCATATCCAATCTTTTCACCCTGCCACCCAATAATTTTTTCCTTCTGGGGACAGAGTTTGAATCACACTTCCACAGGTTATTAGGAGTGTATGCTCATTTCAGCAGGTTAAAACTGGGCTGACCAGCTATTACCCAAATGAACCCCATGTGCATTTCTGTCAGATACTGTATCATTGTGTGTTAATGAAAAATATCTTTACTCTTGAGCACATGCAAAGCCTAGGCTATACTTGCGTGCGATATTCCACATACTTGCTGAATAACATGTCAACTTATTTTCATTGTTTTTAACTTTGTGTACCTGTATGCATTGTTTCTGAATTCTTGTGCAATTAAGTCATAGCTAAAAGGAGCAGCTTGATCAAATATTCTTACCTCAAATAAATAAATAAACAAACAAAATAAGCAATGAAACACATATATTAATTTGTTTTTGTCTTGTCTGCAAACACAGATAAATGGAGATCAAATTAACTCATCCTGCATTCTTTGAAACCCTACATATAATTTGTTCCAAAACAGCCATTACCCTACATTACCTTTTCTTTCTTCCTTTAGTTTTGAAATGCAGTCAGTATTTTGCCTCTTGGGAATGTTGTCAACCTTCTTTGAAAATATTTCAACCCATTAATGCGTATACCAGTGTAAGAACAAAACAGTTTTATTTAAATTGTGATCATACAAAGTGTGTATAAAGTTCCTTTAACACCAAAGCACTCCATGTTCTGACCAGGTAAGCCCACTAAACGCAAGTTACTTCTTGTCAGTGGAAACCTGAGGGTACTACCTGGTTAAGTCAGAGTCACACATTAGGCAAATGGAGAATGTGGAACTTAGAGATAGAATGTTATTCATTAGGAGTATAGCATAGCCTTAATCTTTTGGGTGAAACTGCCAGTCTAGAAACATTAATTGTCTTAAATAGGGGTCCCGTGCTCTTTAATGTTGATATTCTGATTAGGGATCACACTTTTTACATTCTGCCATTTACAGAAAAATAAGCAACACCCCCTGCATAACAAAATCACCTTGCTTTAGCTTTCTTTAGGTAACCCACACCCCTTTTAATAATCCTCCAGGTAAACCATTTTCAAATATCATATATGGTGACTACATGCAGCAAATGTACAAATATGCAAAAATAGCATGTGTACATAAGCAGCAGGCATTAAACAAAACCAATCTATACTTAGCAGTCAACCATTAAAAAATAAAGCGTAGCCACAGTGGGCCACGTAGCATAATTATATTTGTTAGTCACTGATAAACAGTTGAATAATCATGACTGCAAGCATCAGTCTAACTATAAATAAATGAAAAGATGTCAGGTTCACAATTTCTAAATCCACTGTAAACATTAGTATCAAACAGTAAGAAAAACATGAGTGTCCATCACAGACACTAGGTTTCAGTTATAGTGTTGCTTTGCAACAAGAGTCTGTACGATAGTTGTTCCACATGGCTTATAATGTGGTACTATGACAGGCCTTTGCACCCCATTATAGTAGCCAGTCCTTCAGAGCTACATTCATTCTAGTGCTGATATTTAATATCCTTCTATGCCACAGTGGTCTATTCACATAAACACCAGCATGTGTGACTAGCAAGCTCTACATGTCAGTACTCCAACATGACAGTCAGGCCCATGGAGCTCCTTTAGTTTCAGCCTTTTCATACCACATAATTTTTTTTTCTCATACATTCCCCTGGATTCAGCAAGCACTGCATGGAGTGCAGGAATAGTGCAAGAGATGCTGCATGCAATATGGCTGAAGAGGGATCCAGGAATGAGATTACTGGATGTGCACGAGAGCTCCTACACTATTCCTGCATGGACACCACTGCTATATGCTAATTACCTCATTTGCTGGTGAAAACCATGCAAATGAGGTGAGTTAGTGATCCAGTAAGCAGGCAGGCTTCTGTGCAAGAATAGTGTAACCTGCAGAAATGTATTTGGTTACTAATGGAATACATTTCTGCAAATTACAAAACGGAAGCATGACAGCTCAACAGAAAGCATGTATTCAATGTAATATGCATGCCAATGGCCAAATATATGGTCATTGGCATGGAAAATAGTTGCAATTTTATAAAAAAAAGTTTTTTGGGAGGGTGATCTCGGCTGTTTAAGCATAGGGCAGTGGTGTGCAAATGGGATCAGCACAAAATTAAGAAAAAAAGGAGGAAATAAGCTTTTATACCCAAATCAGCATTTTGCCATAATAGTCAATGGCATGCATAAGACAACAATACCAGGAAATGATGGTTGCAAAGGGGGAGGGCTCACTGTGAGTGTGGTAACTATGAATTAGCATTCTGGTTTATGTAAATGAGGGGACTGATACTGAATCACAGATTTCCTCTCAGTGTTAGCTTGCACCCAACCGTGTAGGTGCAGCAACACCATTGTATAAGTCTAAGAGGTGCATGAAATCATAAGGGGAGTGTCATGCATGCTGTAAGCTTCTTGGAGCTGTGTGGCCTGTGTTTGCCCTTAGCTAAGCAAAGCTAAGGAAGGGGGTGTGTATGAGGTTGCCTAGCAGTGTTTACATTGCCTAAATGGGTGTGCTTGCTGCGCACCAGGTTTAAAAAAAAAAAAAAAAAAAAAACAGGAAGTAGCAGCTCTGTACACATCTGAGCGCTGGGTATGTGTGGCCAGCCTCGGGCTTAAACTGAAAGGTAATGGGAAGGAAAAATAGCAGTAGGAAGGCCCTCAAGGAGAACTAGCATAGCTGGCAGGTGAAATGTATTAGAATCAGCCAATTACACAGGCAGCAGCCCAGCACACTACTATAAACTATGCAAAGTTTTGTCTAAAAAAGCTGTTCACAGTTTAGTATAAATACCAAGGTGCACTCCAAACCTAGTCCAACTACACTTAGGATTAATTACATGGACTAGCTGTCTCTAATTATTGTCCATGCATGGTATTTATGTATAGGTTTGCCTGGATGCTGTATTAGAACTGTGATTAGTGACAACATTCCTCAGAGGCTTCCAGCCAGTAAGAGGTGCTCATTAGAACATAAGACTGCTAACATATGTGCACGAAATGAATGTGCTGAGTTTTTGAAGCTGTATTCCTATGTATACTGCCTTATCTGAGTACATTATGGTAAAGGTAATATAAAGTGAGTGTATATACTGCATGCGTTGACTATTAAACATTTCTATTCTCCTAGTAACCAACCCTTCCTCGCTACCTCCCTGCCGGACACTTTTCCCTACAGCTAGCATGCGATCAGTTGTTACATCTTAAGGACCCCCTACAGCAGCCACGGACACCTAATTAATGGGACACTAGGATGAAAGAGCCTCAAACTCCTAGTGAAAGTGCTTTGTGACTGTGTAAGACAAAGCCTATATTTTATTCTTACTACTACTACTACCTAATTACTGTCAGCCTGCCTAATTTGTAAAGTCTGCCCTTATCTCGTCCCAACATAACCCCAAACAATTCTGGTCCTCAATAAACTCCATCCTCCACCCAGGTAAAGTAAGTACCTCTACTCCTAACATTACTCACTCCTCCAAAAATATTGCTACCTCTTTCAACACACATTTCACACAAACCATACTATCACTAGCTAGACAACACAACCCTCCCCCCTCAAACTGACACCTTCAACTTCAACTAGCAATCTCCCCACTAGCTTCTTGTTCTCTCCTGTTTCTGCCTCCAGAATAAAAAAATAAACTGTTAACTAAACTTAAACCCACCAAATAAGCAGCAGACAACCTCCCAAGTGAATACTACAACTCACAGCTGATGCTCTAGCCTACCCAGTAATCCATCTTGATTAACAGATGTCTATCAGAAAGTTACATTCCCACACTTTGGAAAGTATCACACATAATTTCCCTCCACAAAGGCGGTCCCTCCACAGAGCTAAGCAATTACTGCCCTATAGCTATTCTCTCTCCACTCTCCAAAATGCTAGAGAGATGCATCCATTCTCAGGTCTCAGATCACCTCCTTGCTAACAACCTCCTCTCCAACACCCAACATGGTTTCCGACCAAACCATAGCACCACTACTACCTTACTCTCTTTCATTAGCACTATCCTAAAACATAGAAATGCTGGTTACCTTTCCTCAGCTACTTTCCTAGACCTATCTAAAGCTTTTATCATGGTACCACACAAACAACTCATCTCTCTTCTCAATAACCTATCCTTCTCGCAATCAGTCGCCAACTGGTTTCAAAGTTACCTGTCTGACCGCCAACAATCCGTTGTATGGCAGGATGATTTATCCCCTCAACTACCTGTCTCCATAGGGGTTCCCCAAGGGTCCATCCTTGGACCCCTGCTCTTCTCTATTTTCACCAATAATCTATCCTCTACCACCACACATGGCACACTCATACAATATGCAGATGACTCAACCATCATCTGCTCAGCCCACTCCCTACCCGAACTGCAAAAACTCACACAGGATGCCTTTTCCTCTGTTGAAACTTGGTTGTCCGATGCCCAATTAATACTCAACCCAAACAAACCTAAATTACTAATCTTCCAACCCACCAAACTTACCCAGAACCTCTTTCACTTTAACATCACAGCTAAAGACAACACCACTATCCATCCTACAGATCACACCAAATTGCTAGGAGTAGAAATAGACAATAAACTGAACTTTGACATTCACATATCCATGACCATTAAAAAATCAACAAAAAAACTAGGAGCATTATATAGAAATCAGCAACTACCTATCAAAGCAGCAAAGATCTCAGTAGCAAATTCTCACCTTACCTCCACCTTACTTTATGCCTCTACAGTATATACAAACCTAAGACAATGCAATCTAAATAAGCTTGAAACCTGCTACAACAAAATTGCTACATTCACCACAGGGGCATCCTACCATAGTCACCACTGTCTCTCACTGGCAGAACTGGGCAGGCTAGAGCTCCCTAACCTCCTTCAGTGGTACCAACTTGCACTCGCCCACAAACTAGTAAACCATCCACTAAAAATCCCATCCCTTCAGAATCTACTCCAACCCTATCTTACCACCAGACCACCAAGATCCAGCAACAAAAACCTCCTACAGGTCACAAGAGACAATAACTCTGCTGGGGAAGCATTATTCTCCTGTGCTATAGCCAAATTATGAAATTCCCTCCCATCCCCAATTACCTCTGTAACATATTGCACCCACTTCAAAACTTTACTAAAAGCGCACCTAAAAACTTGCAAAATATGCCCTTGCAACTCTCCCTCTAATAGCACCGACTCCACCCACTACCACTCTCTCCACTAGCTACCTTGATTAATAGCAAGCTCAGTTGCTCATTAACCTACTAAGCTACTTACCATACAGTAAGAACTTCTTTTTGCAACAATTGATAATGTCTGTTATCACCGCACAAACAACATTGTTTCAGTTGTCTACTGATTAATTATGTTCTACATCTGTAACTATGTTCAACACCTGTCACTATGTTTTAAACTTGTATTTATGTTCAATAGCTATTTTACAACTTTGTTTTAATCTTGTATTATGTTCTACAGCTGTAACAATGTCTATACTTTTTTAAATTACATGTTTCTCAAATTGTATAATGTCTGTAACATTTGAATGTGGAGCTTTTCTCCCCGGGCCTCTGCTGAAAATGGACCTGCGTCCATTCGGACTCTCCCAGTCAACAAATGTAAATAAATAAATAAATAAATAAAAACACCTTTCAGTCTGTTTTTTCCACAAACTCTACACCACTGGTGCACATAGACAGGGAAATTTTACCTGACAAAACTAAAAAAATGTTAGGGAATACTATCGCTCTCATACATCAATATGTTGAAGAGGTTGAGGGTGGTGAGGATGTGAATGCTGATGACCATCCCAAAGTGAGGAGGAGAAGAAGAGTGTACAGACCCAGGGCACCCTTCCAGGGGCTACATGAGCTGGAGATAGTAGAGAGCTATAGGGTGGACAGGGACATTCTACAGCAAATTGTTCAACTATGCCATCCCCGCCTCACACACCAAACCAACAGAGGGGTACCCATCCCAATGGATACCAAGGTATGTGTAGGCTTAAGAATACTAGCCACAGGTACCTTCCAGAGGCTAACTGGGGATGTCATGGAGAACTCACAGGCATCATCATCCAGGGTACTTCACCAGTTCCTGGAGGCCGTGTCAGCACATGCCAGTGAGCACATATATTTCCTCAACACCCGTGAGGAGTTGATGAGCAATATGCATCTCTTCTACCAAATAGCAGAATACCCTGAGGTAGTGGGTGCTATAGACTGCAAGCACATATACATCAAAGAACCACCCGGTGAGCAGGGTAGGGTCTACATAAATCGTAAGGGCTTCCCCTCCATCAACTGCCAGGTCATGTTCAATGGCCAGGACATTATCTTGAATTTGTGTGATAGCAGACCTGGAAGCTATCACAACTCCCACATCTGGCATATGACACAGCTGTACCAGTCATTTAACAGTGGGGACATCCCATATGACCACCTAGTGGAGGATGCTGGCTAAGCACTGGAGCCATGGCTGATGACACCCCTCAGAAATGCACACACACTTAAACAAGAACTCCATAATGAGGCACATGCACAAACCAGAATCATAACAGACCTCGTGTTTGGGATTCTCAAGTCACGGTTCCACTGCCTGTATATATCCGGTGGAGCCTTGCAGTACTCAATAGTTACAAGTACACAAAAGTTCATAGTATGTGCCATGCTAGACAATATGTTCCTGCGGAAACACTGCAGCAGTAACAGTATGGGGCAAGGCCACACAGCCCCCCGCCATTGCCAAGGCCAGCACAGGCACGGAGTGACTTGGAGGAGGAGCTACCTGAGCTTGCCTATGTAGGCAGAAGGAGGCATGTCCAGTATGCCCAGACCTTGGCAAAGAGGCAGCGCATAGCACATACACTGACATGGTAGGTACCCAGGGAATGACATCTCTCGCTAACCCGGGCATACAGTATAAGGGATGCCAAACATGACACTACCTGCGCTTTACCATGTATAGGGAGTGTACTATGTGCTTCTGACATAGTTAGCCCTCCAGCACCGTCCTCAATACTGGCCCAGCCACAAGGTAAGTCACTCTTCCTATCAATTACTGAATGGAGTAGTATGTTCAGATAGTTGTATCAATGGTATGGATGTGAGAATGCAAGGGAATCGGGTGGCAGAATGGGATGGCAGAAGATACTGGACACCTATATGGGCAGCATGAAATCCATAACAAATACTAGTGTTAACATACTAGGCACTCTTAGACAAGGTGACAAATTCCACTGCAGTACATGTGGTGTGTCCATAGGGCACACACATGTATGTCAGTGAGACTCACATACTCACCACCAGCCTCAACCAGCAGAATAGGTGTAGATGACCATAAAGAAAGGCTGGGCTAAGACCTCCAATTAATGGCAATGGTGAACAGCCCCCTCCAGACCCACACAGACAGACTATAACAGGTCTGGCAGTTGTATGTTAGTTTTGAAGGGTAAGAAGTCTGAAACTGAAATGTAGGTCAATAAAACCTAATATCTGTACTCTACTGATATGCCTCCAGTCTGCATGATAGGTCAGAATACAATATGAAATGGAAGCCAACAGAGTGCCTGAAATACCAATACAGTCATAGCAAATGTTTAAAGTCATCAGGCACCCCCCCCCCACAATCCTATGTAGAAATGCAGTAACATGTAAGTGTGAGGAGCAGTATTAGTGGAGCACAGATTACCCAAGCTGGCCCAATCTACAGGATAGATTGTTGCATGTGTACAATATGCAGGGGTCTGTGTGTTAGTTTGTCATGTGTTCAATATTGTCTGGAAGTGGTTAGCATGTAGGTATATAGGGTTGTGTCTCAGTGGCCTATAGGCAGTACTGTGGTTGACAGGGCCATGTTCCGACAACTGCAGTGCCAACCACAATGCCTCTCAGCAATGCTCATGTCAGCAGTTGTCCATACTCACTATCCATATGTCAATATCTGTCATTGTCTGAAAGATGGACATGCCATGAATGTGAGCCCATACATACACACAGTACACAGGTGGAAGTACCCTAGACAGAGTACATAAAATATAACTGTCAACTGCACACAATTTTGGAATTGTACATTCAGGTTAGCACCACATCCATTGGCTGTGTAGTATGGAATACTGATGTAGTCTGGCCAGTAACTGGCAGACCACAAAAGGCCTATGTCCCTGCACAAGGCAGCATAAGAAGAATGTCCCAGGTATATCTGTGAGTCATATGCAAGTAGCTTCCATATCACACATGCACTCAGCTCACCCTATCATAAGCCACAGATTTATCACAGGTCATATCCTTGCTGTTGGGAATGAGTATGGTATGACCCCATTTATGTATGGGAATACCCACAGAATGCAGCATACTGAAGAGGTGTCCTATGCAGGTGTGTCCCTAGCTGTAAGCAGCACCCTGCCTGCATCCAGACCAATGGATCAATATGGACAGGAACTATTGCCATTAATGCCTTGCACACTTACCCTGTCACCCCAGGGGATTCCACTGGCTCACAGCCTGGGAATGTAGGAGTGACAGAATGCACTGGCCTGCTACAGATGGCTTGCATTACTACCAAATGTCCTACAGTCCTCTGT
Source organism: Protopterus annectens (assembly GCF_019279795.1). Classification (NCBI taxonomy): domain Eukaryota; kingdom Metazoa; phylum Chordata; order Ceratodontiformes; family Protopteridae; genus Protopterus; species Protopterus annectens. The sequence continues at coordinate 695,830,790 of NC_056726.1, read as the reverse complement.
CAAAGGCTTGTGCCTTACCCATAGTCCCAATGAATGGTATCTTATCGGGTCCCAACTAACAACCTAACACATTCAACAGACAACAAATGCAAGGCCATGTTGACAAATCTCATTAGTATGCCCCCCCCCCATGTCCTACTGCATGAACTGTGGACCAGTCCATAAATACCGAAGGGATGAAGAGACAACTATAGGGATACTTCTCAGATATTGTATGCATAATGTTAGGAAGAGGATATAATAACAGAGTGGGGGGGTGTAGAAGCATGGGCGTCATGGAGTATGTGAAGTCTGAAACTCTGATGTGTGCCAGTACTACCCCTGCCTGCAAACTCAGTAATAACTGGCTACAAACCTGCTCGTAAACCACAATGTGAAGGGGAACTAACCAGATATATGAGCCCTGCCTCTGGGTAACCTGGGTGAATCTCTACAGCTGAGATGTATGGCCACAGCAGGATATGGCCATTCTCTTAAGCCAATATATGTACAAGCAGAGGATCATCAGTCACCATAGTACCAAGTTGCTGGACCATTTGCACAGACCCATCAGCAAATGTCTGCAGGTACACTTCCAGAATGGCAGGAGTGTGCAAGAATGTGTAGGCTGCAGACCACAATACAGGACTCAGGTTTATTCATCTTGTATTTCCCAGGAAATAACTTTGAGAAAATAATTATATCCGTCAGTAGTTGATGACATAATACATCACAGTGTAAAACAGCACATATGTTTGAATATCTCTGCTAACACCAACCATGTAACACAAGCAGCACAGACAGCAATAGTCACATTATCCCCCTATCTGTCACCCATTGTGACTCCATATTGTCAACCTATCTACAGATATCCTGCAGAAGCAGGTTGCTATTTTTAGGAGTAAAACCCCAAACCCTGGACTGGAGTACAACCCTACCTGGAATGGATTCACACACTCAATACAGAAGGTCATACTGGGCATGCTCCTACACTTAGAGAAATGAAGCCCATATCTGACAACACAGTGGACTATACATATCTGTCATTTGCTGATATCTGTGCACACACATCAAATTGTACACCATTTATGCTTCACACACACATTGGATAGGAATACTCATCCAAGGTCAACACACTACTATATGTCAAACATATGCACACACAAATGTGGGGAAGAGAGAGACAGACAGTGACAGAGAGAATTCCATTATGAGGCCTGAACCACCTACCACACATCCAATTGGCCAATATCACATGATGTGCTAATGTCAATCACTGTAGAAATTCCTTGTGGTAACCCTCAGCCCTATAGTGTCTGTGGTGCTTGTGATAACTGCGTAATACGATAGTACAAATCAGTATTCATGTAGCATTTGTATACTCAGCCCTGTCAAAGTTAAAGTTGTGTGTGACTGAGTGTGTGTTTCCAGAGGAATGATTTATGGCCCATTCACACACACTGCACTTCCCAATGTGCATGTTAGCACTCCTGCTGATGTCAGTCACCGGGAAATAAACCGTCGGACAAATATTAGCCTTATAGGTTCTGCGGCGCCCATGATAACTGCTTGATACTGTAGTGTAACCAACTAGTTAGGAAGGAGTTCTAATCCCAGACATGGCAACTGTTAACTGTGTGTGTGTCTGGAGATGAATGATTTTGAGGCCAATCACACTCACAACACCTCCCATTGCCCTACTTTAGCATGCCTTCTGAAGTCAGTCACCTTGGAATAACCCTTTGGCCAAGCCTCACCCATATAAGCTACATGTCACTCACAATAACTGTGTAATACTATACTGTAATAAACTAGTTAAGTAGAAGCTCTAATCCTGGTCCTAGCAACTGTGATAATGTGTGTTTGTGTGAGAGAGTAGGTATGTGTCTTTGTTGACACCTGATTCTGCAGACATTCACACTTACTACCCTTCCCTTACCCCTCCTTTAGCACTGCTGCTGATGTCACTCACCTTCAACATCCCTTTGGACAGCTCCCCAAAGTGTAAGATCAGTGGCGCTTATGATAAATGCATAGTACTCTAGTATAATAAACTAGTTAGGTAGGAGTTTTAATCCTGGTCCCGGTAATTGTTATAATGTGTGTGGTTGTGTGAAAGAGTGTGTGTGTGTCCTTGTTAACACCTGATTTTGTGGCTATTCATACTTACTACACTTCTCTTAACCCTCCGTTAGCACTGCTACTGATGTCACTCACCTTCAAAGTTACCTTTGGACACATGTCTAACATATAAGCTTTGTGGTGCTTGCATTAAATGGTAATACCATAGTGTAACAAACTAGTTAGGTAGGAGTTCTAATCCTATTCCTGGCAACTGTAATAATGTGTGTATTGGTGTGAAAGAGTGTGTGTGTCTTTGTTTACACTTCCCTTACCCCTCCTTTAGCACTGCTGCTGAAGTCACTCACCTTCAAAGATACCTTTGGACAACTCTCTAAAAATTAAGCTCTGTGGCACTTGCTATAACTGTGTAATACTGTAGTGTAGTAAATTAGTTAGATTGGAATTCTAATCCTAATCCTGACAATGGTGATGGAGTGTGAGAGAGTGTGTGTATATTTGTTAACACCTAATTTTGTGGACATTCACACTTACTACACTTCCCTTACCCCTCCTTAAGCACTGCTGCTGATGTCACTCACCTTCAAAGAGACCTTTGGACAGCTCTGCAATATATAAGCTTTGTGGTGCTTGCAATAACTGCATAATATTGCAGTGTAGTAAATAGTTCAGTAGGAGTTCTAATCATGGTCCTGGCAGCTGTGATAATATGTGTGCTTTTGTGAGTGTGTGTGTGTGTGTCTTTGTTGACACCTGATTTTGTGGACATTCACTTACTACACTTCCCTTACTCCTCCTTTAGCACTGCTGCTGATGTCACTCAACTTCAAAGATACCTTTGGATAGCTCTTTAACATATAAGCTCTGTGGTGCTTGCGATAACTGTGTAATACTGTAGTGTAGTAAATTAGTTATGTAGGAATTCTAATCCTAGTCCTGGCAACTGTGATAATGTGTGTGTTTGTGTAAGAGAGTGTATGTGTGTCTTTGTTGACACCTGATTTTGTGGACATTCACACATACTACACTTCCCTTATCCCTCCTTTAGCACTGCTGCTGATGTCACTCACCTTCAAAGATACCTTTAGACAGTTCTCCAACATATAAGCTCTGTGGCACTTGCAATAACTGAGTAATACTGTAGTGTAATAAACTAGTTAGGTAGGAATTTTAATCCTGATCCTGGCAACAGTGACAGTGTGTGTGTTTGTGTGTCAGAGTGTGTGTCTGTCTTTGTTGACCCCTGATTTTGTGGACACTCATATTTACTACACTTCACTTACACCTCCTTTAGCACTGCTGCTGTCACACACCTTCAAAGATACCTTTGGACAGCTCTAAAACATATAAGGTCTGTGGTGCTTGTGATAACTGCGTAATATTGTAGTGTAGTAAACTAGTTCAGTAGGAGTTCTAATCATGGTCCTGGCAACTGTGATAATATGTGCGTTTTTGTGAGAGTGTGTGTGTATGTGTGTGTGTGTGTGTGTGTGTGTGTGTGTGTGTGTGTGTGTGTGTGTGTGTGTGTGTGTGTCTTTGATGACACCTGATTTTGTGGACATTCACACTTACTACACTTCCCTTAACCCTCCTTTAGCACTGCTGCTGTCACTCACCTTCAAAGATACCTAGTAGATAGTAGAAAACACATCTGACACAGATATCCTTCAGAAGGGTCTCACAGAAACGGATAACTGGTGCCAGAGCCATGGCCTAAAGTTAAATGCCAAAAAATGCATAGTCATACCCTTCGGGAAAAACAAGGTTACCCCTAGCTACCAAATAGGTGGCAATCCACTGAGCATAGAAGAAGTTATCAGGGACCTGGGGACCCAGGTTGATAGTAGTCTGTCATTCGACACCCATGTAGCTAAAGTAGTTAGGAAGACCTTCTACATTGCCCACCTTATCATGAAGGGATTCTCATCTAGATCAAGGGAGGTCATAGTCTCCCTATACTCATCACTCATCAGACCAATGATTGAGTACAATGCCCCATTCGAATGTATCTGACCCGACACTTGCAGCAGCTGGAGAGGCCACAAAAGTTCCTCACCAAAAGGATAAAGGGTCTCAAACATCTGTCCTATGCTGCCCGACTGAAAGAACTCCAGCTCTATTCAGTCGCCACCGCTGCTCAGAGGTGACCTTTGCCTAACATACAAGGCCATGTCAAACCCAGATTTGATGAATATGCTTCACCTCAAAAATCTAGATCCGTCAGAGCCACAAGGGCGGAGACTTAAACCTCGACACGGCTATTAATAGGACGCTGGAGGGATAGATTCATCACCCAAAGACTCCCTATGCTGTGGAATAAAATCCCGGTATATGTGAGGCAGAGCACCTCGCTGGCCTTGTTCAAGAGAAATCTTGACCAATGGATGGGAGATCGCAGATATACCCCAGGGATTACCTCAGTGTCACTGCTCAACAGAGGCACAGCAAAATAATGGGTATAGTTCCCCATACTAAAGGGGTGGCGTAAGCCACAAAACTATGGGCTAGGCTTGTAAATGCCCTCGGGCAGATAGCCTAGTATGATCCTATGAACCTATGAACCTATGAACCTTTGGACAGCTCTGCAACATATAAGCTCTATGGCGCTTGTGATAACTGCATAATACTATAGTGTAGTAAACTAGTTAGGTAAAAATTCTACTCCTGGTTGTGGCAACTGTGATAATGTGTGTGTTTGTGTGAGTGTGTGTGTGTGTGTGTGTGGTGGGGGATGTGGCTGTGTGTGTGTGTGTGTGTGTGTGTGTGTGTGTGTGTGTGTGTGTGTGTGTGTGTGTGTGTGTCTGTGTGTGTGTGTGTGTGTGTGTGTGTGTGTGTGTGTGTGTGTGTGTGTGTGCCTTTGTTGACTCCTGATTTTGTGGATATTGACACTTACTACACTTCCCATACCCCTCCGTTAGCACTGATGCTGATGTCACTCACCTTTAAAGATACCTTTGGACAATTCTCCAAACATATACGCTCTGTAGCATGTGCAATAAATGCATAACACTGTAATAACAATACATAGCTAGGTAGGTATTCGAAACTTGGTACTGACAAACATGTGTGTCATCGGTATCCTATGTGGGTGTAGGGGTTACTGGGTAATAACAGGATTCATTGTAATGTGGGTTTTGCTACATTATTATATTGAAGACCTATATCTCCCAATGTCCACATTACAAAGCCAACAGTTGTCAAACACTGTAGAGGTTGGTGTAGACAATCTACAGCCATAAATGTCTACTGCCATGTGCAATGACTATGTGATAGTATGGATTAGTGAACAATATAGGCAACCATTATAATACTCAGAAACCACTCTCCACCCACGGATCATACACTAATATGCTTGGCTCTTTCTGTCTTCCTTTCTTTCTTTCTCTCTGTCTCTGTCTCTGTCTCTCTCTCTCTCTTGCCCTCTCTGGTAGATGTGGAAAAATACATCTGTTTTGCATAGGCAGCAGTTTGGTTTTTGTAGGTAATGCTCATGATCAGCTGATGGCCTGTGCACGAATTGGAGTCCCCAACTTGCTAATTGCATGTGGAACAGCTGTGGTATCATTCCTATAGCCAATTACATGGAAACACACTCCTATAACTAAGCAGTTCATGTGGGTGTTGGCTCGTTTCTTTTACTGTGAGCAGGACTTCATGTGGATGTCTGACAAAGAGCATCACAGAGGGTAGTTGGAAATAACTCTTACAACAAACACTGTGGAGACAGGCCGACAAACTGGAGGGGGATGTTCCAGACATGAGGACAGAATGTAAGTATTGCTGTTCTACATTTGAAGTAATGTTGGTTTAACAGGGTTTGTGTGGCTATGGCTGTTCTGCATGACAGTGTTATGTGGTTGGAAAACTCTCACCTATAGGGCTATCTGCAGATTGGTCAGAGTTTGGAGTCTAAGATGTGCTGTGTTACTCATACATTTTCTATCTTTATAAATGCAGTAGCATACTCTGATGATTACAGTCAGTAAATGGTAACATCCATGTGTGTTACTGACTTCATATCCCTTAGAAGACATATGTCACAACAAACCCTTTTACACCAGCAATTTTTTCAGTTTATCACAGCAATATATCAATATTGGCCCTGTGTTTGTGCCTCTGTCACCCAAGTCTGTCACCCTTTGTCCATATGTCATGCAATAAGAGGTGGATATGTAAAGTGTATCATTATTTACTGATATCATTCCTGATATCAAGTCAGTGATATATCAGACTGCCAGACATGTTATGTATAGGAGACCTTATATTTGAGGACAACACCTGGGCATTCTAATGTAGTCTGTACAGTAGTGAGGTCTGTGTTCTTATGTTGATTGCTGACAGAGTGTCAGTATTGTGTAGCAGTGTATTGTGAATATGTTATTTGGCCTGTGTACAGACTGGGGTAGATGTCAGTGTTCTTGGTCCTGTTTTATCTGATGTTGCATGCTGCTCCAGTTTCTGGTACCCTATCAGCTTATATGTTTGTAGGGCCAGACTGAGACATGTCCCTTACCACAGTCAGGCATCAGACTACACTGTGAATGGGGCCGGTATATGTAGGGTTAGCATGTGAGTGGCAAATATGATGATGAGTTTTGTTCACACAGTCCATATACTGTTCTATTAATTAGGGTTACCATAGTGTGACTGTGACTGTGTTGAGAATGGTTGTAGGTATGCCCTTTCGCACTGATGTCTGTTACTCTGTGCTGCTATATGCCTGTAGTGCCTGCTATATTTGCAATTACATGTGTATTCCCCCATAGGGAAATTAGGTTAGTGTTGTGGCAATCTGCCTGTAGTTTAGACAGTGCATGGTGACATGCCTAGCAGCTCAGTGTATTTACTCTACTCTGATGTTATGTCCAGGTATTTGTCATATGTACTGTTGCCTGGCCATCATACATGCTGTGTATTGCTGACAAAGCAGTGGGATGATGTGAAGATGTATGTCACTAACTAGTGGGAAGTATGTGGGCTTGGACCTCTGCCCCTCTAGTTAATATGTGTTAGCACAGACAGGATGGTGTGAATGCATCAAATGTGTGAGTGTATCTACTCCAGTATTTGTGATATATCCCCAGTTTCATGCCTTTAAACATCCCCTTTGTCAGGCTTGGTTCACATTTCTTGCAATAAGGAGTTCTGTGTATACCTCTCGACTGAACAGATTGTTTCAGACTGTCCACGTTTTTGCTCATATTTATGCTATATTCCACAGGATCATTACTGCGATTTGTGTGGTACTTCACTATGATGATTTGATGATGTCTGTCAGTAACTGATGGCATACATGTCAGTTTCAGAAGAGCCTTCCTTCACAACATGTCTGTTGACACAACCCCTGTTACTGTAGCAACATTCTACATTTATAACTGCAATGCTTACATTATGTTCCCTTGCACTAAGAGGTTAAGAGTTATGGAACTTTTCTAGAAAGGCTCACCCAGACTTAGCTACACTTTGCTGTGAAGGAACAGTTTGCTTTTTATTTGTTGTATTACTTTATTGCCTTTTTCTATTTTGAATACTGTGATTTATTTTATTTACCTTGTATTTTACTTGTATTCTGCTTTTAACTGCATATTAAAATTTGAAAAGAGACCACAGCTCTGTCTCTTGTGAGTCAGGCAGAAATTTTTCCCCCTCTCCCACCTGGTTACTGTAGTGTTCTTAAACACCACTGTCTTTCTAGTTGCCTTCCCCTTATGTTAATTTGACCATATATTTCATTTCCTCTCTGTTTTTACTGGCTTGTGTGAGTAAGCATGACCTCAACTATTTAAATTTATTGGCCATCCTACTGTATTCCATAGTACCAGAATACAAAAGTGACCAACCACTTTCAATCTATCTTGCTGTTTTAAAAATAGTGACTCTCCACTAAAACTTAACTTTTTAGACAGGTAAAACTTAAGTTACCTACTTTCACATCTAACTCATCTAGTGCACACTGCAGTGTTTAGGATAAACCCTTTCTTTCATCTTACCTTTAAGCATCCCTGTGACTATCACTTGCTTTAAAACCTGCTGGAAAGCACTAGGAAGTCTTAAACTGATAGAAGCAATCAACTCTCCTTGTTAATAAGGAGAAATTAATCGTAGGCACTAAACATCCTATAATTACAAAGTACCTTGGTCAGGGAAAACAGCTCTTGTACTTTACAAAAAAAAAGCACCAAACCAGGCATGTCCAAGGGTCAGCTTCCAGTGATTTTTCCTGTCCACCTGGTGAATCTGGGTATACTGGGGCAATGCAGCAATTGCCTTATGTACACAGACAACCCTCTCCTCCTACCACCCAACACTACAACCTGCAAGAGATGCACTTACATAGCCAAACTGGAAGCAAAGCTCTCTCCACCAAAGATTGTGCTAGACAGTCAGGAGGAAAAGGTTAAAAGCCACATTACACCTCAAGCAACACATAGCCCTTCTAAACCCACACCACCAACACCCACACATAGCAGCACTAAACCCACATATGTGGAGGCCCTTAACAACAATCTGCCCAAGCAACAAGGACCTCCGAAGCTGAAATGCAAACAAACACCAATCACAACCAAAGTGTCACATAGCTCACAACACCAGTGTGCCACCCAACAACAGCCTCTAAGGCAAGACAACTTACCCAACACTTTAGTCATAGGTGACTCTTTAGTCAGGCACACTGATGTCCTGCTCATCAGGCTGAACAAGGAGAAAATTATAGTCAGCTACCTGTCGGGTGCCAGGATCCACCACATAATGCATGCACTCAAGTCACACCACAACAAGTATAAATATGACTCCATCATTGTCCATGTTGGAGTGAATGACTTGAGGCATACCTCCATGGACTACATGAAAAGAGACATGTAAGAGCTCTCAGATCATGTGGCGCAGGCAGGTATGACCCTAGCCCTGAGTAACATCCTGTGTTCGCCCAGAATGATACCACTGTATAAGGACAAAATGGTTGACTTTAACAATTGGCTAAGCTTCTAGTGTCATTCAAAGGGGATCCAGTATCTGTCTGCCTGGGACAACATGATTGACAAATCACGATGCTTTGTCAGAGATGGTCTACACCTTTCACCCCTAAGATTCAGGTTATTGGCTAAGGCTCTTGCCACCCCTATAGTGCCTTTTTTAGGCAAAGTTCAAAGGACAAAACCACCACCATAACAGGTACAAGCATGCAAAATCTGAAGGTAATGCTACTCAATGCTAGAAGTCTAAATCTCAAAATGCACTCTCTCGAGGCATTCCTAAAATACAGAACATCGATATATGTGCAGTAACTGAGACCTGGTTCAAGGCTCCAGAGAGCACCCATGCAATACCAGGCTACAACTCTTACCACAACTTTCGGCCACCAAACCAGGTCTGAAGCACTAAAGGTGGAGGAGTGTCTATATTCACCAAGGATATTCAAACCACCAGGATAGTTGCCCAACACAATGCATCTGAAATTCTCCAGGTGCAACTAACACTAGCTAAGAGTGCAATCCAAATTGTAGCTTGCTACAGATCCACCACCATGCCCCAAGATTCTCACTACACCTTTCTAAACATACTGGAAAATGTTAAGATACAACCAAACACCCTAATACTGGGTGATTTCAACTACCCTGCCATTAACTGGGAAAACTACTCATCTACCAACACCTTTACCCAGTGGTTCTTGGAATTCATAAATTCCAACACCCTGGATCAACCAATCCTTAGTCCCACCAGGGGCTCCAATATCCTAGACCTGGTCATTACCAACATGGGAAATCGATGCTCCACACCTATGGTCACCCCCTCGTTGGTCAGGTCTGGCCATAAGCTTATCACCCTTATCATCCACATCCCAACCACACCCCCCCCCCAGTAAGGAAACCTCTGTAAAAAACTTCTCCAAAGCCAACTTCATGCTCCTCAAGTCAGAAGTGGCAAACTTCATGACACCCATGCAGATGGGAACTGAGAGTTCGACTGCTGAATCCTACACTAAGGCACTGTGCGAGCACATCCACCCGTTCATGAATCGTGCCATCCCCAATAGAACCAAGATTCTCTCCTCCAAAAATGGAAACCAGTCTGGTGGTCCCTTGCCATAAACAAACTTTACAACAAAAGGAAGAAACTGTTGCAGCAAAGAGGAAAATCGCAGGATGCAAAAAACTCCCTTACCAGCCTCAGTAAGAAGCTGAGATTCCCCATAAAAGTCTCCAAAGCTAGTTACGAAAATAAAATTACCAAAGATTACAAAGACAACCACAAGGCATTCTATAGCTATGTCAAGAATCTAAATGGCAAAGCTCAGATCTGCTCTGAGCTACAAAAGAATGCCATTAAATATACTGATCCCAAGGATATTGCCAATATTCTGGCAGATCGATTCAGTGCAAATTTCACCCCCCTCTCACCCCCTAAAGGGCCCATCTCAATACCAAAAGATTGCCAAATTCCGGTAATAACAGCCACACAGGTAAAGAATGCACTCTCCAAAGCTAAGAATACAGCATCCATGAGACCAGACGACATCCCAGGCTGTGTACTACATGAACTATAAAATGAACTGGCACCTCAACTAAGTGTTATGTTTAATCATAGCCTCACCTCAGGCTTCATGCCCACTGAGTGGCACACAGTTACAGTTATCTCACTCCACAAGGGGGGATCCACCTTGAAACCCAGGAACTACTGCCCCATCGGTCTGATGAGCCTGATCTGCAAGGCCATGGAATGGATTATCATATAACTTATAAACAAAGACATTGGCAACCTTCAAACACTGGACCCCATGCAGTTTCCAATCTTGTCTCCTGAACCTGAGTGACTTCTTCAAATCAGTCTCCAGAGCTGTGGACAAGGGTAAGGTGGTCCACACAGCCTATCTGGACCTCGCCAAGGCTTTCAACACCATCCCCCACTCTGGAATCATAGATAAACCTACTAAGCTGTGCATTAATCCCTACGTCACTCAATGGGTTGCCAACTGGGTTACTGACAGAACCCAAACTGTAAATGTCGCCAACTACAAATCCAGCTCCAGACAAGTGACAAGTGGAGTACCTCAGGGTTCAGTCCTGGGACCGCTCTTGTTTGGCATCTACTTCTCTGAAGTACAGGGCAACACTAAGGGACTCTGGATAACAAAGTTTGCAGATGACTGCAAACTGGGAGCCATTATTGAATCCCCAAATGATGTGGATATTCTACAAAAAGCCCTTACTAAAACAGATGCTTGGTGCCAGAGCCATGGACTCAAGCTCAATGCCAACAAATGTATAGTCATCTGCTTTGGGAAAAAACATGTATCTGTGAATTACCACAGAGGTGGCAGTACACTAAACACCGAAAGTGTGATAAGAGACTTAGGGACACAGGTGGACAGTGGTTTCACCTTCGATAACCACATTGCCACAACAGTCAGAAAATCCTTCTATGTGGCACACCTTATCACTAAGGGCTTTTCATCCAGACAAAAGGAGGTTGTTTTCCCACTGTACTCATCCCTCATTAGACCCATTATAGAATGCAACGTCCTGTTTGGTATGTACCTCTCAAGACATCTGCAACAACTGGAAAGGCCACAGAAATACCTCACTAAAAGAATCACAGGCCTAAAGCAGATGCCCTATACTGACCATCTAAAAGAACTCCACCTATACTCTGTCACGTATTGTCTACTCAGAGGCAATCTCTGCTTAACATACAAGACCAGGTCAAACCCAGAGTTGATGGACATGCTACACTTAAAGAAATTCCAATCCCCAAGAAGACACATGCTACAGGGATCTAAACCTTGTAATCACAGTGAACAAAACATGCTGGAGGGATAAGTTCCTGACCCAGGGACTCCCTAGACTCTGGAATAGACTGCCCATACATGTCAACCAGAGCACCTCATTAGCCCTCTTCAAAAGGAACCTTGATGATTGGATGGGAGATAGGAAATTCATCATGGGGATCACGACAGTCACCCTGCTAGACAGGGGTCCAGGAGAGTAAATACTGTGGGAAGAAATAGCCATGGAATTGTTATGGCTAGGTTTGTATAGGCCCTAGGGCCAATAGCCTAATACCAACCTATGAACCTATGGTGCTAAGGTATGACTCCACTATATGTTATGGGCATATGTTTTATACATATATATCTATCTATATATATATATATATATATGTGTGTGTGTGTGTGTGTGTGTATGTGTGTGTGTGTGTGTGTGTGTGTGTGTGTGTGTGTGTGTGAGAGTGTGTGTGTGTGTGTGTGTGTGTGTATATATATATATATATATATATATATATATATATATATATATCTATACATGTGTGTGTATGTTAGTGTATGTATATATATATATATATATATATATATATATATATATATATATATATATATATATATATATATATATCCTTATGTGTAAACATGAGTGTTGTATATACCTTCCCAGATGTATCCCACCATATCTATCTGATATGTGTATATTTAGATAGAAAAACATGACTGATTCAACACTATTTTCAGTAACAAGTAGTAAACAACTGTAGTAGTCAAAGCAGTTGTTCACTACTATTTAGCACATTTACTGAATGATATATCTGAAAAAGCAACCAACATTTTTACAGCTTGGGTGGCTTAGTGGTTAGGTGCTGTGACTATAGCCTAGAGGAGCCTGGGTTCAAGATCAACAACAGTTGTTTATTTTGTTGCTAGGCACAACAAGGAGTGTTGGATACAGAGTGGTTAAATCAGTTTTGAGCAGCTTTAAGTGTGTTTGCATGGGTTTGCATAATGGTAAGTGGTGCTAACATATGGTTAAACGAATAGGCACATATATCATGTAGGCTTCGCTTACCATTACGCAAATTTGCTTAGCATTTACATTTAAGCAATGCTTACACCTGATAAGCATAGCTCAGTCTGGGTAACCAGTAATCACATTCCGTTCTGATAAAATAGCAGAGTAATGACATCTTTAATAAGTGTATTTAATTCCATGTACATAGCATGCTTCTATGTGCTGTCATTACAGTAGCAAGGGGTGTGAGTATACTGTATGGGACACCTGAGTATACATGGGTAGTACCACAATCTTTTCTCTTTGTATGTGTTTCATACTTGGGTAGTATCCCGGGTTATATGCAGTCACACTTGCATGTATTGTATCATACTACTTTTAACAGTGCTCTTCCAAGTAAGAGTAGATTGCAGATTGTACTACTGGAACCATACACCCCTGCATGCAAAGCTGGGCTCTGAGTACTGACTATTGTGTTCTTGGTGTTTGAGCTGTATGTTTTTAAGTATCTCCTATTGGATATTGATCTGATATGTTGATATTAACTGTAGACTACAATGTTTTTAGGACACTGAGGACTGCTGTCATGTAGTAATGGCATACCTATCAGTTTCAGATGTCTATCTTTCAAAACGTTCTTCCTAATGCATAACCTGTTGACAGGCTACTTTCTATCTGTCCTCTGTACAGATGTGCAGATGTCAGGTATTCATCTTGGCTGCTTACAGACAATATCTGATTGACTGACACTGACATGTCTGCCCAGCTGTGTTATGAATGCCACAGCTAGGAAACCCCACTCTTTATTCACCACATGCCATAGATACCTCAACCAGACTACCACAGTCAACAGAACATGTTTGGGTAAAGGTTCCTACCCCAGACAATGGCCATGTTATGCAATATATGTTGCATACATGTCAGTTGGAACACCTCACTGGCCCTCTTCAAGAGAAAACCAGATGAGTGGATGTTGAATTTAACTGTCACCCTGGGGATCACTCAAGTGGCATCAGTTGATAGATGCCCTGCTGACAAATGTCAAGTGGTATGATACCAGTGTACTCACATGCCATACTCTTCTCATCTCTCCATGGACATTAGTCTGGTACACACCTAGGAACACCTGCACCTATGGACCTCAGTACTGACAAATGTGTCTGTGTGAATTACTCAGTATAAAAGTGACTGTGTGTTTGTAAACTTATAGTTGAAAACTCTCTGAGGGCATTCTCACCCACTACACCCCCATTGCTATACTTAGAAATGGCTGATGCTGTAATTCACATTAAATGTACCTTGTGACACTCTTCACCCTATGTGCTACCTGGAGGTTGCAGTACCAGCATAACACTGTTCTCCAAATGGGCAGATAGGTATGGATTACCCTCTGAGTCCTGGCAAGTGTGAGTATGTATGTATGTGTGTGCAATTGTGTGTGAGTGTGCATATTTGTAGGAGACAGCATTCTGAGGCCACATTTTCCAAATACACTAAACCTTGCCAAACATTATAAGGGATGGTGATGTTGCTGACATTAGGAGAGCCATGACAAAGCCCTCACCCTGTCATCCCTGTGGAATGTGCAATAAATGCAAATCCATGTAGTAGCAATAATTAGATAGACAAGGGTTTGTATTGCAGTTCTGTTCAATGTGTGAGTGTGGGTATGTCAGAGCATTATCATGGGTTTTAGTGAGTACAACATCCAATGTGGGGTGCGGGTACTGGGTATACTGTCTTTACACCATGGTACACCCAGTACATGTCTCAAGGTCCACTGTAAGAGGACCACTGTCACCTTCAGTCATACCAGTAACTGATGACACTATCCAGCCCAATGATGCATGTGCTGTGTCCAAAAACTCTGTAACAGTATGGACTCACTGACAAGGTAGACAGCACTGCTAAGTCCAGGTCTGTCAAATGTTTGTATGACTGTATCTGTTTGTCAATGTGTATATGACAGTATGTTATACTATGTATTGTCCATTAACACCCAGTACATCCCCCATTACCATAATGTACAAGGCCTGGTGATGTTCACTTTATAGGAAGCTCGGGACACACCTCTCCCTTCAATCTCTCTGGTGTGTGCAATTAAGGCCAAACACATTAGTAGCAATAAGTACCTAGGTAGAGGTTCTACTTTCAGTGTTGCCAAGAAAGTGTGGGTGTATGTGAAGGGATCTACTTCAGTTTGCAGAAAATATATTTCCCAGGAGATGAATTGTCCAAGAACTAACTGGCAAAAGGTAACATTTCAAAGCAATCATCTTGTGGAAATTCATTCCATCAAAACTAGTAGTCAATGTGTAAATGCCCTTTTCCCCAATGTACAGCTGTACAGTGATACTGGAGTTGGTATATATAGTTGGGTGTGGTTGTTGTGGGCACAGCCACCCACATTGGAGTTATTGTTGTGTGTATCCCCTTGCTTAGTGTACTGTTATACTGTATAGTTTATGTTACGAGGTTAAGTAGTTGTTAATTACACTATGTGTGGTTCTACACCACCCAACAACCTCCAAAGTGGAGGGCTGTGCCCCCCACACCAGCACACCTATGTTTACCAACTCCAGGATTGCACTACACTGGGGAAGAGGACATATACCCTGCCAGTACCATTTTCAATGATATTAAACTGGCGGACTGATTATTTACTGATGTGGCGTTTTTGCAAATTGGTCTTCAGTAGAATTACATAGACCAAAATGAGTTCTCTGCAAAATGAAGTACATCCATGTGAACAGTATTCTCTGTGTATTGCATAAGCACAAAAGCCTCTGTGTGTGTGTTATTCACAAACATTTGGTGTGTGCTACCCAGTACACTTACCATTGTCCACTGTAGAAGAGCTGCTTACATCAGCCACCATGCACTCACCTGTATTCAACCCCTCAGACCTATCAGCTATGTGGCACATGCAATAACTGTTATACGGACCTGTTACTTGTGTTCATCTGTACCCGTGATATGACACAGTCAATGTGTTACCACAGTGCCACACACCTTGTAGGAAAGGACAGCAGACCAACATCCTCCTGACACATAGACACCTAGAACACAAACAGAATACATTATGGAGACCACAATCAGTCAGTGCTAATAACAGCTATAATGCATCATGGCTGGACAGCTACACACTCTGTTGTGTAAACATTAAACATTCCAGCTGATAACATGTTAAACAGCATTACATTGCTAAACTTTAGTACATTCACTCTGTGCATCAGAACTATATTAGCATGTCCCTACATTGATAGTATGGACGACAAGGATGTGGCACAGGTATCATCATATGCCCAGGGTGTGGAGTGAGTTTGCCAGAGTCCTAGGCTGAGCCATTTGGTTGACATCATGTGTGTGGGTTAGGGGGTTCTTTATTAAATGACCTGTGCAGACGTGGTGTGTGTAGGTATGGAGGTGCCCTAGCTGTGTTGGTGATGTGTGCGTGTGTATATATGCACACAGTTCTGCAATGCAGCTGCCCTATACATGTGTATGTTGGACAGCTGCAGACCATACAAGACAGGGTGTACAGTTCACCATGTCTGGCCATGGACATGGGAAGTGTGTCTGCCAGGGGTTGCATGGGCGCCATCATGGCAGAATCCCAGATATGCTACACTCCCCTGATGATGACAATTGTCCACTGGATCCACGTCAGAGTTGGGACTGGCCAGGACCATGTTCACATGGCGTGCTGCATTCTGGTGTGGACAGCACCTCCCCTGCAGTACTTGTGCAGGTACTGCCACTACGGGAGTGGCCTTGAGATGTTGCACGTCCATGTAGACCTCCACCTGTTGGTGTTGCTGACCTAGGTCCACGTGGCCGATGCCTTATTCCCACCACATGCTCTACCACAGACACCACATGGTTGAGGATTCCCACCATCTCACCCAACCATCTATCCATGACCTCTGCAAACTAACAGTGGGCATCTCCAAGATCACGGATGTAGTCACCTACAGCAGGAAGAGTAGCCCTCTACAGCCTCAGACTATCTCTGGTGTAACATTCCATACATGCCTGTGCCTCCATGATGGCCCAAAACATGCTTCTGGTGACACCTGCTGTGGCACTTTTGCCAGGGGCATGATGGCCAACAGCCCTCCTCTGACCACCCCTGTACATCTGCCTGTGTGGGACCTTGCTGATCATCTGTCTATGGCTGTGGTGTACAGACACACTTGCCATAGCCATGACACTTTCCTATCCCATGCCACCACCCGCCAACTGTCCCTCATCTATGGCCACTGGTGATGGGTTATGTATGGGCATTGTGACTGTGTGCGGGGATTGGTTGGATAAAAGTGGAATGTCAACCAATGGCACAGATTCAGCCCCTGACAACCCTGACTGTGCCTCACTATGCCTCTCATCATTGTTAGAGTCTGTATGGACACTAACATCAGTTTGCCTGAAGGAGGGACCCTGACCCACCTCGCCACCTGTGAGGGGCAGACAAGAAATGTAAATTAATACCCGTACATTATAGTTTACTTCTACACACACACACACACACACACACACACACACACACACACACACACACACACGCACACACACACACACACACACACACACGCACACACACACACACACACACACACACACATGCACACACTTACAGATGAGGTGGCACAAAGATACTACACGGACTTCTCATTACCCAACAGTCAACATGCATGACATATGGCACTCAACAGCATGCACTGCAACCATACTCAATCCTTGTTACCAACATTATACATCTCTGTGATGCATGAGTTGTGTTAGTAGGTGATGCCCCTTCCCTTGGAACACACTGCACCTATGTACACAGTATTGTTGTGCACCTGTACAGCACACTGGCATGTACTGTGCACCATATCTTACAAGTGTACAGACCATTGCTGAATGTGTATATGTGTGGCAGTTATGTTTGCTCTGTTGCTCACAGCCACTATGTGTTTGTCTAACACATGCTTGGGATGATATGAGGACTGATGTCAATAATTAATGCCTGACCTTTGATTTGCAGCTTTCTTCATCAGAAGTGCATGTAGGTGCAATAAAATCCGGTTACACTTACAACCTTCAAAGCTTAACTTGGATATGAGGAGTGTACACACCCTTATTGGCATGTCAGCCTCATCTATGACATGCAATGGGGCCACAATGCTTAATTTGTTAACATTACATACACCTGATATGTAACATATGACCTGTGAAATATAATGCAGTATCAAATGAATGTGTTAGTCATGCAAATGCTGAATGAGATGCATACAATATGTGGGATGCATAAGTGTGCACACCCTTAACACGATGGCTTGTTGAAGCACCTAAGTGAACTACAGCATACACTATTCCTGGAAGGGGTATATTAGCATGGCCCATCTTCACTTGCCATTATTTGGTCACTCTGCTCTACAAATGTCCCCCAACTCTGCCAGATTGCAAGGTCAGCTCAAGTGCACACATTGGCTTCACTATTGGTGTAGAGTCTGGGTTATGTCTGGCACAATTCATGGTTTGAATAGTTTGCAGCATGGCTTTTATAGGTGATGCTCATGTTCAGGTGATGGTCTCTGCACCAGTTGCTGTTCCCCACTTGCTAATTACATGCAGACAGCTGTGTAGTTCTTCCAAAAGCCAATGTTATAGCAACCCACTACTATAAATAACTACATCATGTGGGCGTTGTCCCTTTACCTTCTTGTATGGAAGACAACCTTCATGTGTGGGGGCAGGAGTGTTACAGACAGCAGGTTGGAATACCTCTTACAACAAGACTTGTGGACACATGCCAACTACATGCTTGTATAAGGTTCCAGACCTAGGAACAGTGTGTGAGTATTGCTGTTATAGGCATTGAATACTGCAAGTTTTACAAGGCTTGTATGTGCATGCTAGTTTTGCATGTAATGCAGCCTGTCTCCATAGCTCTCAACTGTGGGGCTATCCACATGATGGCCAGTGGTTTGGCTGTTCTATTTTGTCTGTACCCCACACAGATCTTGTCCTTGACAAATCAGTGGCATTCTCTCTGTTGATTGCTATCAATACATGGCAAAATCCATTTGTGTTTCTGACTTCATATTCCTCAGTAAGGGTATGCTGCAACCAACCTGTAACACCAGCAACTTTTACAGTGTATAACAGCAATATTTCAAATATGGCCCTGTGTTTTGGCCTCTGTCCTCCACTTAAATGCCAGGCTTTGTCCAACTGTCATACAGTAAGAGGTTGATAGATATGGTCTATCATTATTTAGTGCTGACATTCCTGCTATCATTCCAGTGATCTTGTGGACTCCCACACAAGTTGTGGAGAAGGGTCCCTGTATATGAGGGC
>NC_056726.1:695771609-695806609 GCF_019279795.1 Protopterus annectens | reverse complement strand
GCTGCTCCCACCTTGTACCAATGCCACAGGTGTGGCTACTGACGTTATGTATCTCATACAACTATGTAGGTCTGTCTGGTATATAACTGGGACAGCAGCCTGTAGCTGGTGAGTATGGAGTTGTTTTGTTCAGGTTTGCCAATACACTGGCCATGTTATGGCCATGGTATTTGCCATGCACACATTTAACACACTTACCCATAATGCATGCTATACATGTTCACTTATTGTTGCTGTTAACTGCATTGCATCACAGTGGTCAACATGGTGGCATATCTGAAGGGCATGTAAGAGTCCTGCAGTATACCTAACAACTTGTCAGTGCAAAATGTGTGGACAGAGATGAACATAATGGTGGGACAAATGTCCTACAGTAGGGACATGTTTGAAACATTACCCTTATACAGTGGCTACAACAGTGTATACACCAGTATTACAATGGCAACTGTTCCTGATCTAAACAACAGCAAATCACAATACCACATTCCACACCTTTTACAACCTGTAATGTGATCCTAACATGAGCAATACATGTAAAATATGGAATCCTATGTTAGGACAACAAATATGGGGAATACATACCTTAACAAACACTGGAAGCATATGTGTGCACACACTCCAAATAACATATCGTGGAAGCAGCTTGTGAGGTACTGACAGAATTCGCTCTTCTTGAGTACACACCTTCCATCAAGTACAGGGCCTCAATGTCACACCAAGCAATGGTCTGCTGTCCAAGAAGTATGTCCATGACATTTGTGCACTCACCTGCAACAGAGGCAGCCATCGCTTGCACACATCTTACAAACCATGGAATGGATCCCATATCCGAAAGGTAGCACTCAGGAGTGGGAGAAGTAGCCTTACCTCACCAATGCATATACCATGGCAAACAGTGCAGCATGTCATGCATGTGTGCATGAAGTATGGGACAACATTAATGTAGAAAATAAACAGATAAACACATGTTGCAAACTGGTCATGGAGGCTGCCCAGAAACATGCGACAACACTGAGGGACTTGCAGGAATATCTAGCAAGTACTGCCTGTGCAGTATCTGTGTCAACAATCACCTGGAATCTGCATAAGTGTGGCCTATGGGTTAGGGTAATCAGATGGAAGAGTTGTTCCACAGGAAGCATCATCCAGGGCTCTCTACAGGTAGCATATGCATAACATCAAGTCTCCCAAAGGCATGTATTGCAATGTGTAATGGTGTACTGAGACCAAGGCTGAAACCTACAGACAGTAGTAATAAAGATACATGTGGTGCACAAGCAACACCTCACTCCACCTCAGGCCCACCATCCCCATTTTACCTTGATGGTGCCAGTGTACACCTTTAGGTTTGCTGTTCATTAGCAGGAACTAAGCTGGTAGACATGGAGTTCTGAATTTGGAACACTGAAAAATAACACTTATGCATGGCCCATAGTTGTCAAGCATCTGCAATAAGGCTGAGGATGGGGAGGGGTATCATCCTGAAACACAAATGTGAACTGAAACATACATCCAAAGCTCACTAGGAATGGTTGTATCTGAACACAGTCAAGGTCATGAATTGTGCCAGACAAAACCCTGACTCCACAGCAATAATGAAGGCACTGTGTGACTTCCAAGGGCTGTGCACATGAGCTGGCCTTGCAATCCATCAGTGTTGGGGGATATTTGTAAGACAGAATGACCATATAATGGCAAGTGAAGATGGGCCATGCTAGTTTACCCAGTCCAGGAATAGTGACTGCTGTAGTTCACTTAACAGGTGCTGCAAAAAAACATTGTGTTCAGGCTGTGCACACTTATGCAACCTACATATTGTATGCATCTCATTCAGCATCTGCACAACTAACACATTTGTTTCATACTGCATTTGATTGCACAAGTCATATGCCACATCAGGTCTGTGTAATGTTAACATATGCAGTATTGTGACTCCACTGTATATCATGGAAGAGGCTAGCATGTCAACAAGGGTGCGTACACTCCTCATATCCACATTAAGCTTTGAAGGTTGTCAGTGTAATCGGATTTTATTGCTCATATATGCACTGCTGATGAGATCTTCAAATCAGAGGTCAGGCAATAACTATTGACATCAGTCCTCATATCATGCCAGGTATGTGTCAGACAAACACATAGGGGCTTTGAGCAACAGAGCAAACATAACTTTCACACATATACACATTCAGCAATAGTGTGTACACTTGTGAGGGATGGTGCACAGTACATGCCAGGGTGCTGTACAGGTGCACAGCAATACTGTGTACATGATTGCAGTGTGTTCAAGGTGGAGGGGCATCACCTATTAACGCAACTCATGCATTACATAGATGTATAATGTTGGTAATGAGGACTGAGTATAGCTGCAGTTTATGCTGTTGAGTGCCATATGTCATGCATGTTGACTGTTGGATAATGAGAGATCTATGTAATATCTTTATGCCACCTCACCTGTAAGTAAGTGTGTGTGTGTGTGTGTGTGTGTGTGTGTGTGTGTGTGTGTGTGTGTGTGTGTGTGTGTGTGTGTGAGTGTGTGTAGAGGTAAGCAATAACGTACAGGTCTTAAATTACATTTTTTGTTTTCCCTTCACAGGTGTGAGAAAGTGGGTCAGGGTCCCTCTTTCAGGCAAAGTGAATTTAGTGTCCATACAGACTCTGACAATGATGATAGGTATGGTTAGGCAAAGGAAGGGTTGTCAGGGGCTGAATCAGTCCCATTGGTTGACATCCCACTTTTATCCAACCCATCCCTACACACAGTCACAGTGCCCATACAGACCCCATTACAGTGGCCACAGATGAGGGACAGTTGATGAGTAGTGGCAAGAGACAGGACAGTGTGGGGACTATGGCAAGTCTGTCTGTACACAGCAGCCATAGCCAAGTAACCGGCATGGTAACTCACAGGCAGATTTACAGGGGTGCTCATAGGAGGGCTGCTGGCCATCATGCCCCTGGCAGAAGTCCTACAGCAGGTGTCACCAGATGCATGTTTTGGTCCATCATGGAGGCGCACACATGTATGGAATGGTATACCAGACAGAGTCTGAGGCTACAGAGGGCTACTCATTCTGCTGTACTTGATAACATCTATGATCTTGCAGGTGCCCACCGTTATTTTGCAGAGGTCCTGGATAGATGGTTGGGTGAGATGGTGGGAATCCTTGACTATGTGGTGTATGTGTTAGAGCATGTGTTGGGAGTAGGGCATCACCCACGTGGATGTAGGTCAACAGCACCAATAGGTGGAGGTATACGTAGACAAGCAAGAACTCACAGCCGCTCCAGCTGTGGCAGTACAAACACCAACACTGCAGGGGCAAGTGCTGTCCACACCACAATGCAGCAGGCCACATGCACATTGTCTTGACTGGTTACAACATGGATGCGGATCCAGCTGGCAGATATCATCATTTGTGGATAGTACCAAATCAGGGCTTCTACCTGGTAGTGCCCATGGAACTCCTGGCAGGCACAATTCCCATGTTCATGTCTGGAGATGGTGAACTGTACACCCTGCCATGTACGGTCTGCAGCTGTCCAAAAAACTTCTGTATAGGGCAGCCACATGGCAGAACTGTGTGCATACATACACAGATGCATCACCAACACAGCTAGGGCACCTCCATACCTACACACACCACATCTGCACAGCCCAATTGATAAAGAATGCCCTAACACACACACATGATGTCAATCAAACCGCTCACCCTAGGCATCTGGCAAATCCACCACACACCCTGTGCATATGATGATACCTGTGCCACATCACTGTTATCCATACCATCAATGCAGAGATATGCTAATATAGTTGTGATGCACCGGGTGAACGTCTAAGATTTAGCAATGTAATGCTGTTTAACGTGTTTTCAACTGGAAAGTTTAATGCTTACATGTCAGGGGGTGTAGCTGTCCTGTCATGATGCATTATAGCTGTTATTAACACTGACTGATTGTGGTCTCCATAATGGATTTTGTTTGTGTTTTAAGTGTCTATGTGCCAGCAGGTTGTTGGCCTGCTGTTCTTTCCTACAAGGGGTATGGCACTGTGGTGACACATTGACTGTGTCATATCCTGGGTACAGCTGAACACAAGTAACAGGTCTGTATAACAGTTACTGCATGTGCCACATTTCTGATAGGTCTGAGAGGTGTATACAGGTGAGTGCATGGTGGCTGATGTCAGCAGCTCTTTTACAGTGGACAATGGTAAGTGTACTGGGTAGCACACACCAAATGTTTTTGAATAACACACACACACACAGGCTTTGGTGTTGATACAATATGCAGAGAATACTGTACACATGGATGTACTTAATTTTGCAGTGAACTCATTTTGGTGTATGTAATTCCACCAAGACCAAATAGCCAAAACATCACATTAGTAAATAATCAATCTGCCAGTTTAATGTCACTGACGATGGTACTGGCAGGGTATATGTCCTCTTCCCCAATGTAGTGCAGTCCTGCAGTTGGTAAACATAGATGTGCTGGTGTGGGTGGCACAGACCCCACTTTGAGGGTGTGGGGTAGCATAGAACCACACATTGTGTGATTAACAAATACTTAACCTGTTAAAATAAACTATACAGTATAACAGCAAACAATAACCCCAATCTGGGTGGCTGTGCCCACAACAACCACACCCAACTATATATTCCAACTCCAGTATTGCTGTACAGCTGTATAGTGGGGAAGAGGGCATTTACACATCCACTACTAGTTTTGATGGAATGAATTTCCACAAGATGATTCCATTGAAATGTTACCTTTTGCCAGTTAGTTCTCAGACAAATGATCTCCTGGGACATATATGTTCTGCAAACTGAAGTAGATCCCTTGACATACACACACACTTACTTGGCAGCATTGAGAGTAGAACCCCTGCCTAGGTACTTATTATTAATGTGTTTGGCCTTAATTTCACAGACCACAGAGCTTTTAGAATGAGGTGTTTCCTGAGTTTCCTGTTAAGTGAAGAACATCTTTAGGCCTTGTACAATATGGTAATGGGGAATGTACTGGGTGCTAATGGACAATATATAGTATGACATACTGTCATATACACATTGACAAACACATACAGTCATAGACACATTTGAAAGACCTGGGTTGAGCAGTGCTGACTACCTTGTCACCGAGTCCATAATGTTAGTGAGTTTTGGCTCACAGCACATGCATCATTGGGCTGGATAGAGTAATAAGTTACCTGTATGGTTGATGGTGACATTGGTCCTCTTACAGTGGACCTTGAGGCATGTACTGGGCATACCATGGTGCCAAGACAGTATACTCAGCACCCCCACCTCACATTGAATGTTGTACTCACGGAAACCCATGATAATGCTCTGACATACCCACACTCACACATTGACCTGGACTACAATACAAAGCCTTGTCTATCTAATCAGTGCTACTACAGGGATATGCATTTATTGCATATGCCACAGGGATAGTAAGGTGAGGGTTTGTCATGGCTCTCCTAATGTCAGCAACATCACCATCCCTTATAATGTATGGCAAGATTTATTGTATTTGGAGAATGTGTCCTCAGAATGCTGTCTCCTACAAATATGAACAGTCACACACAATTGCACACACAGACACACACACATATCCACATTTGCCTGGACTCAGAGGGTAACCCATGCCTTTCTACCCATTTGTAGAACAGTGTTATACTGGTACTGCAAGCTCCAGGTAGCCCATAGGGTGAAGAGTGTAACAAGGTACATTTAATGTGAATTACAGCACCAGCCACTTCTAAGTATAGCAGTGGGGGTTATAGTGGGTGAGAAGGCCCTCAAAGGATTTTCAACTACAAGTTTGCAAACACACAGACACTGTTATATTCAATAATGCACACACACATTTCTCAGTACTGAGGTCCATAGGTGCAGGTATTCCTAGGTGTGTACCAGGCTAATGCCCATGGAGAGATGAGAAGACTAGGGCATTTGAGAACACTGGTAACTTGCCGCCTGACATTTGTCAGCAGACCATCTATCAATTGATGCCACATGAGTGCTCCCAAGGGTGGCAGTTAAACTCAACATCCACTCCCCTGGTTTTCTCTTGAAGAAGGCCAGTGAGGTGCTCCAATTGAAATGTATGCAACATATGTTGCATAACATGGCCAGTGGCTGGGTTAGGGACCTGTACTCAAACATGTTCTGTCAACTGAGGAATCCATGGCATGTGGTGCATACAGAGTGGGGTTTCCTAGCTGTGGCATTCATAAGACAGCTGGGCAAACATGCAAGTGTAAATCAGAGATTGCCTGTAAGCAGCCAAGGTGAATACCTGGCATCTGCACATCTGTACAGAGGACAGACAGAAAGTAGCTAGCCAACACGTTATACATTAGAATGAATATTCTGACAGATAGACGAATGAAACTGATAGGTATGCCATTACTACATGACAGCAGTCCTCAATGACATGCCCTAAAAACATAGTAGTCTACAGTTAATATCAACATATCAGATCAATATACAATAGGAGATGCATAAAAACATACAGGTCAAACACCAAGAACATGATAGCCAGTACACAGACTTCAGCTTTGCATGCAGGGGTCTATGGTTCCAGTAATACAATCTGCAATCTACTCTTACGTGGAAAAGCACTGTTAAAAGTAGTAATGTAATGATTCAATACATCCATGTGTAACCTGGGATACTACCCAAGTATGAAACACATACAAAGAGAAAATATTGTGGCACTACCCATGTATACTCAGGTGTTCCATACAGTATACTCACACCCCTAGCTACTGTAATGACAGCACATAGAAACATGTTCTGTACGTGGAATTAAATACACTAATTAACAATGTCATTACCCTGATATTTTATCAGACGTGAATGTGATCACTGGTTACCAGGGCTGAGCTATGCTTAGCAGGTGTAAGCATTACTTAAATGTAAATGCTAAGCAGATCTGTGCACTGGTAAGCAAAGCGTACACACTGTAAGTGCCTTTTCATTTAACCATATGCTAGTACCGGTTACCATTGCACAAGCCCGTGCAAACCCACTTAAAGCTGCTCAAAACTGCCTTAACCACTCTGTATCCAGCAGTCCTTGTTCTGCCTTACAACAAAATAAACAGCCCTTGCAGGTTTTGAACACAGGACTCTGTACACTACAGTCCCAGCAGTTAACTAATAAGCCATCTGAGCTGTGAAAAGGTCTCTTGTTTTTCAAATCTGTCATTCAGTACACATACTGAATAGTAGTGAACAACTGCTCTGACTACTGCAATTGTTTAGTACTTGTACGTGAAAAAGATGTTGAATCAGTCATGTTCTTATATGTAAATATACACATATCAGATTAATATGATGGGATACATCTGAGAAGGTATATACAACACTCATGTTTACACATAAAAGGATATAGATATATGTTTATACATTTGATATATATATATATATATATATATATATATATATATATATACATATTCATACACACATATACATATATATATATATATATATATATATATATATATATATATATATATATATATATGTTTCTATATATTTCTCTCTCTCTCTCTCTCTGTATATATATATATATATATATATATATATATATATATATATATATATATATATGTGTGTGTGTGTGTGTGTGTGTGTGTGTGTATAAATATATGTATATGTATATATATATATATATATATATATATATATATATATATATATATGTATATATATATATATATATATATATATATATATATATATATGCATATATAACATAGGCCCATGACATGTAGTGGAGTCATACCTCAGCATCATAACTCTCAACCTGTTAGTGCAAGGGAATGTAATGTATGTATTGCAGTTATAAATGTAGAATGTTACTACAGTGGCAGGGGTTGTGTCACCATACATGTTGCGAAGAAACTCTCTTCTGAAACTGATATGTATGCCATCAGTTACTGACAGACATCAGAAAATCATCATAGGGAAGTACCACACAAATCACAGTAATGATCCTATGGAATACAGAAGCAATATGAGCAATAAACATGGACAGTCTGAAACAATCTGGTCATTCAGGAGGTATACACAGAACGCATTAGTGCAAGAAATATGGAACAAGCCTGACAAAGGGGATGTTTAGAGGCATGAAAATGGGGATATATCAGAAATATCGGACTAGATAAGCTCACACAGTTGATGCATTCCCACCCTCCTGTCTGTCCTAACACATATTAACTGTAGGAGCAGAGAACCCAAGCCACATATTTCACACTAGTTAGTGACATACATCTTCAGACCAGCCCACTGCTTTGTCAGAAATACATAACCCATATGGTGGCCAGGCAACAGTACAACTGACAAATATCTGGACATAACATCCCACTAGGGTAAATACACTTGCTGCTAGGTATGTCACCAAGCACTGTTCACACTACAGGCAGACTGCCACAACACTAACCCAGTTTACCTATGGGGGAATACACATGTAATTACAAATATAGCAGGCACTACAGGCATGTAACAGCATGGAGTAGCAGACACCAGTGTGAAAGTGCATACCCACAACTGATCTCAACACAGTCATGGTCACATAATGGTAAGCCTAAGTAATAGTACAGTCTATGGCCTGTGTGAACAATAGTCATCATCATGTTTGCCACTCACACACTAACCCTACATATACTGGCCCAATTCACAATGTAGTCTGATTCCTTACTGTGGTATGTGACATATCTCAGTCTGGCCCTACAAATATACAGACTGATAGTGTATCAGAAACTGGAGCAGCATGCACTGTCAGATAGTACAGGGCCAAGAACACTGACATCTACCCCAATCTGTACACAGGCAAAATAACATGATCACAATACACTGCTACATAATACAGACACTCTGTCAACAATCACCATAAGTACACAGACCTCACTACTGTACAGACTACAACAGAATTTCCAGAGTTTATTCTCAACTATTAGGTCTCCTATACATTACATGTCTGGCAGTCTGATATATCACTGGCTTGATATCAGGAATTATGTCAGTAAATAATGGCATACTGTATATATCCACCTCTTACTGCATGACATATGAACAAAGGGTGACAGACTTGAATGACAGAGGCACAAACACAGGACCAGTATGGACATGTTGCAGTTATAAACTGAGAACATTGCTGGTGTAACAGGGTATGTTGTGACATATTTCTTCTGAGGGATATGAAGTCAGTAACACACATGGATGTTACCATTTCCTGAGTACAATAATCAGAGTATGCTACTGCATTCATGAAGACAGAAAATGTGTGAGTAACATGCAAAATTTCAGGCTCCAAACTCTGGCTAGTCTGCAGATAACCCTTCAGGTGAGTGTTTTCTCAACCACATAACACTGTCATTCCAGACTTTAAATCATGCAGAACAGCCATATCCACACAAACCTTGTTAAACCAACATTACTTCAAATGTAGAACAGCAGTACTTACATTTTGTCCTCGTGTTTGAGATATCCCCCCTCCAGTTTTTTGGCCTGTCTCCACAGTGTTTGTTGTAAGAGATATTTCTAACTACCCTCTGTAATGCTGTTTGTCACACACCCACATGAAGTCTGCTCACCAGTGAGGAGAAGGGCCAACACCTACTTGCACTGCTTATGTATAGGGGTGTGTTTCCATGCAATTGGCAATTGGAATGATACCACAGATGTTCCACATGCAGTTAGCAAGTGATGGACACCAATTCGTGCACAGGCCATCAGCTGATCATGAGTATTACCTACCAAAGTCATGCTGCTGCCTATGAAAAACAGATGCATTTTTCCACATCGACCAAAGAGGAGATGAGTGAGAGACAGAGGGAAAGAAGGAAAGGAAGAGAGAAAAAGCCAATCATGTTTGTGTATGATCTGTGGTTAGAGAGAGGTCTCTGGGTATTATAATGGTTGCCTATATATAAATGTGTGGCTGTGTATTGTCTACAACAACATCTACGGTGTTTGATAGCTGTTGGCCTTGTAATGTGACATTGTGACATATGGGTCCTCAATATGAAAATGTAGCAAAACCCACCCTGCATTGGATCCTGTTATTTACACAATCACACCACCACCCACACAGGATAATGATGTCCCACACACAAACACTCACTTGCCAGTACTGAGTTTTAAATCCCTACCTAGCTATGTATTGGTACTATAGTATTATGCTGTTATTGCAATAGCCATGGTGGCTATATTTTGGAGAGCTGTCCAAAGGTATCATTGAAGATGAGTGACATCAGCTAAAGTGCTAAAGGAGGGGTGAGGGAAGTGCAGTAAGTGTGAATGACCACAAACATAGGTGTCAACATAGACTCACACACTCTCACACACACATTTTCGCAGGTGCCAGGACTAGGATTAGAATGCCTATTTAACTAGGTTGCAACATTATGGTATTACGCAGGTTTTACAAGTGCCATGGCAGTTACATGTTGGAGAGATGTCCAAAGGTATCTTTGAAGGTGAGTGACATCAACTGCAGTGCCAAAGGAGGGGTGAGGGAAGTGCAGTAAGTGTAAATGTTCACAAAAGTAGGTGTCAAACACACACATTTTCCAGGACCAGGGTTAGAACTCCTACCTAACTAGTTTGTTACACAATGGTATTACTCAGTTATCGCAAGTGCCATGGCAGTTATATATTGAAAAGCTGCCCAAAGGTATCATCGAAGGTGAGTTACATCAGCTGCAGTGCTAAAGGAAGGGTGAGGGAAGTGCAGTAAGTGTGAATGACCACAAAAGCAGGTATCAATAAACACTCACACACACAAATACACACATTTTCACAGTTGCGAGGACCAGGATTAGTACTCATACCTAACTAGTTTGCTACACTATGGCATTACACAGTTATCGCAAGTGTCACAGCAGTTATATGTTGGAAAGCTGTCCAAAGGTATCTTTGAAGGTGAGTGACATCAGCTGCAGTGCTAAAGGAGGGGTGAGGGAAGTGCAGTAAGTGTGAATGACCACAAAAGCAGGTGTCAATAAAGACTAACACACTCTCACACACATTTTCACAGTTCCCATGACCAGGATTATAACTCCTACCTAATTAGTTTACTGTACTATGGTATTACATAGTTATCCCAAGTGCCACGGCAGTTATATATTGGACAGCTGTCCAAATGTATCTTTGAAGGTGAGTGACATCAGCTGCAGTGCTAAAGGAGAGGTGAGTGAAGTGCAGTAAGTGTGAAGGACCACAAAGGCAGATGTTAACATAAACTCACACAATCTCACACACAAACACACACATTTTCACAGTTACTAGGACCAAAATTAGAACTCCTACCTAGCTAGTTTGCTACACTTTGGTATTATGCAGTTATCACAAGTGCCACAGAGCTTATAAGACCACAATTTGGCCAAAGGGTTATTTCAAGGTTACTGACATCAGCAATAGTGGTAACATAGGCAATTGGAAGTGCAGTGTGTGTAAATGGGCCATACATTTTTCCTCTGGAAACACACACACACACACACACACACACACACACACACACACACACACACACACACACACGCACACACACGCACACACACGCACACACACACACACACACACACACACACACACACACACACACACACACTCAGTCACACACAACTTTACATCTGACAGGACTGAGTATACAAATGCTACATGAATACTGGTTTTTACTATTCTGTTACACAGTTATCACAAGCACCACAGACACTATAGGGCTGAGGGCTACCAAAAGGAATGTCTACAGTGATTGACATCTGCACATCATGTGATATCACCCAATTGGATGAGTAGTGGGTGGGACAGGCCTTATAATTTTATCTGTCACTGTCTGTCTCTCTCTTCCCCACATTTCTGTGTGTGTGTTTGACATATTATAGAGAGTTGACCTTGGATATGTGTGAGTATTCCTATCCAATGTGTGTGTGAAGCATAAATGGTGTACAATTTGGTGTGTGTGCACAGACATCTGCAATTTTTTTATTTATTTTATTTTACATTTGTTGACTGGGCTAGTCTGGCTGGGTACATGTCCATTTTCAGCAGAGGCCCGAGGAGAAAAGCTCCACTATATACTAGTAAATCATAAAAGAACATGAAAACAGCACAGTAAGATAACAAATTATAGGCATGTAAAGAACTATTAACATAGTAACAGAACAGAAGCAAATTCAACAAAATCTAAAATACAGTGAGGATTCCTAATCCCATATTCTTTACAAGGCAAGAATATTAAAGTCGAAGAGAGAGAGAGAGAATAGTGACTCGCCCAAGAGTCTATATAATATGTACAGTATTAACAATAATGATAAACATTTAGTACCAGGGCACTAGTTATAAAGAAACATCACATCAGGGAGCAGGATAAGGTTTAAAGAAATGGAGAGATGACTGGTTGCAGTAATATATCAAGTAGAATGAAAAAAGGATGTTGTAGGAAAGTAAAATGCAAGTGACATTCAAGGTGAGCTACAGAGGAGAGGTAGTACTAGTGATAGAGACAAGTAGAAGAGTAAAGGAGAGAACTGTAAAGAGAGTTGGATGCTGAGGTCAGTCAGGATTAGAGCAAGGGCATAGCCAGTGAGTTTTGAAATAGTTCTTTAGTTGTTTCTTGAAAAGTTGTGGAGAGCCTAGAGTGGTCAGTTCTCTGGGAAGTTTATTCCAGTATGAGCCAACACTATTTGTAAACAAGGAGTCACCAGCTTTATTGTGTGATTTGAAAGTGGCAACTAGTAGTTTGTTAGCTGAGCAGAGGGAAGTAAGATTCCTGTAAGGGGCAATAAGGTTATTAAGTATGGGAGTATTAGTAGGGTAATGGAGAATTTTATAGGTGATAACTAGTTGATGTAGGGAGTTCGAGCCAGTCAAGCTTTTTGAGATTAACACAATGATGGGTTTGAAATGGGTAACCTGTGGCAAACCTGGCAATGCTATGGTAGGCTGTGGCAAATTTCTGAAGGTTAGATTTTGAAATGTTTATGAGAGACGGAGAAGCATACAATAATGTAGAGATGAGATGAGTTTGGGCTAGAGACACCCTGGTGGTAGGTGTAAGAAAGGGCTTAAGTCTATAGAGGGCACCTATCTTTTTATTAACTGTTTTGATGGTTAGGTCAATGTGGCAATCAAAGTTTAGTTGATTATCTATTGTAAAGCCTAGAAGTTTAGTGGAAGAATCAGGTGCAATGATAGTGCCATTATTAGACACAATAGAAAAGGAGAAAGGGGCAGACTTAAGGGTTGGGGAGAAGAGTAATAATTTGTTTTTTTTTTTTTGGGATTCAGGAGGAGACAGATATGTTGGAACCATTTTTCTTCTGCTGTAAAGACTTTTTGGGTGGTAGAATGAAGTTCAGCTGGAGAAACAGCAGAACAGATGAGAGTTGAATCATCTGCATACTGAATACATGTAGATGTTGGGAGTGAAGTAGACAGGTTATTTATAAATATGGAGAAGAGAAGGGGACCTAAGATGGAACCTTGAGGGACACTGATAGTGACTGGGAGCTGAGAGGATAGATGGCTGTCCCAAAGGACTGCTTGTTTTCTATCTTTCAAATAAGAGTCAAACCAGTGCAATGCTGAAAAGTCAAGTGAGAGAGATTTCAGAGTGTCTAGCAAAAGTTGATGGTTCACCATATCAAAGGCTTTAGAGAGGTCAAGAAATAAAGCAGAGGAAAATTGGTTATTATTGCGATTTTTTGTTGATCGTATCTGTGAAGGAGAGAAGTGCAGTGGAAGTACTATGGAAAGGTCTAAAACCATGTTGGGAATATGCAAGTAGGCTATTATGTAAAAGATGGTATAAGAGTTGTTGGTGTATGCAACATTCCATAATTTTAGATAGAGGTGATAGTAAGGCTATAGGATGGAAATTAGAATGTTCATTAGTGTTACCTCCTTTATGCAGGGGAATGATATGGGAGACCTCCCAGAGGGAAGGAATAGTTGATTCGGTTATAGTTATTTTAATTAAGATAGAGACTGGGTATGCTAGTTCTGCTGCTCCTAGCTTCATATATTCAGCTGGTAGTTGGTCAGCTGAAGGGGTGCATGGTTTAAGTTTTGAGAGTAACTTACGTATATGGGTTGTGGAGACTGTACTAAATTTTAGAGTGGGGGTGTTATTTTGAGGAGAGGTATTTTGAAGGGAGGTGAGGGGAGTCATGGTCTTTGCTAGAGAGGTGACTGTTTCCAAGAAGAAGTTATTGAACATATTGGCTATTGTATTGGGAGGGGTCTGAGCTAAGTTAGATGGAGTAGGTGTTTTGGTATTCCCTGGATGGAGCAGTTTATTAATTCCTGACCAGAATTTGTTGGGGTTATGGTTTTGATTTTGTTGATATTGAAGGTAATATTTTTTTTATCAAGATGGGTGAGTTTTTTTGTAGTATTTCTGAGGTGTTTGAAGTTTTGATGGTCAGTTGGGTTTTTAGTAGATCTCTATTTTGCCCATAGTTTATTCCTTAATAGCATTGTTTGCTTGGTTTCTTTAGAAAGCCAAGGGGCAGCTTTGGATCTTGTTCTAATTAAGCGAGAGGGGGCATGACACTCAAGAATTTGGAGGAATGTGTTATTAAAATGGGTAACTGCTTCATCACGTGGGAGGTGTTTTAGAGCTGACCAGTTACATGCATTAAGTTCATTAAGGAAAGTTGGAAGGTTAAAGTTTTTTTTTTTGTTATGTATAGTACGATAGATAGCCTGCTTGAGATTGTTAATTTTTTGTTTAATTATGTAGGTAAGAAGATGGTCGCTGATATTGTCTGGGAATATTCCTGTTTTATATGAGAGGGGATTATTGTTGACCAATATCCAGTCCAAGATGGCATGTTTATTGGTAGATTTGTGAATCCTAGTAGGGGAATTTATGGTTTGTTGAAAACTAAAGAGGTTGAGTTGACGGGTGGGTTTTGGGGATATACAGGAGTCCCAAAAGATATTAAAGTCTCCTAAGATAATAGTTTCCTGTGTGAAGTTACAGGAGAGCCAGCTAAGAATGTTTTCAAGTGTATTTAAGTTGTTGCCAGGAGGGATATAGGAACATATTATCTATATGGTTTTGCTTTTATTTACTTGGAGTTTGCTACAGAGTATTTCAGCATTGGCAGGGGAGGGAGGCTGGGAGTCAATTGAGGTCACTTGCAGTTCAGATTTATAAAGTAAGGCAACTCACCCACCCTTTTTGTTTAGACAATCTTGCCTTAAAATGTTATAGCCAGGAGGAATAATTTAATCGTCTTTGGTACCTGGTTTAAGCCAGGTCTCAGTAAGACAGAGGATATCAAATGAGTAAATGTCAATTAATGCATGGAGTTGTGTAATTTTATTGTTGATGCTACGAATATTTAGGTGTGCTATTGAAAGGGAGTTAGAAGAGAAAGGTGAGCTCAAGTTGTTAGTAGTTTGGTTTGAGAGGGTGTGGAGGAGGGAATCATGTGGGCCAGGGTTGGGGTGAATGTCCCCATGTGAGAGTAAGAGTCTTTGAGGGTATGGAATTATTTTTGAATTTTTAGAGGGTATTAGGTAGAACTTTCTAGTAGTGTGATACTTGTTATGGAGTATCCTGTGATAGTGAGGGGGTAGGTAAGGGTAAGATGCCAGGAGGTTAATATAGGTTTGTTCAGCTAGAGGAAGGACAGAGCTTGTGTGTTTAGCTAAACTAGGAGATCTGCTAAGGGTGTGGTGTTCGTAGGAAGTAAGTGTATAGTATAAGAGTAGAATGTTAAGGAGTAGGAGTAAATAAAGTAGTTTAAAAGTAAGGGGCATATTTATATTGGAGAGCTTAGCAAGGTTGGAAATGAGTAGTACTAGGATGGTATGGAATGGGGTGTGGTAGTAAGATTGGAGTGGAGAGTTTGTAAGTGTGAATGAGGCAGGAAATGTGATAGGATGTGAGTAGGTTGGGGGTGTGGCTGAGCAAGTATAAGGTTAAGGCTACTGGGGGTGTGTGGGAATTTGGGGTAGGGTAGGGGAGCAAATGACAGATATGTATAGTCCACTGTGTTGTCAGACATGGGCTTAATTTCTCTAAGTGTAGGAGCAAGCCCAGTATGACCTTCTGTATTGCGTGTGTGAATCAATTCCAGGTAGGGTTGAAACTCCAGTCCAGAGTTTGGTGTTCTCAACCTACAGATAGCAACCTGTTTCTGCAGGATATCTGTAGATAGGTTGACAATATGGAGTCACAATGGTCAACAGATAGGGGGAAATTGTAACTATTGCTGTCTGTGCTGCTTGTGTTTCATGGTTGGTGTTAGCAGATATATTCAAACATATGTACTGTTTTACACTGTGATGTATTATGTCATCGACTACTGACAGATATAAATATTTGCTCATAATTATTTACTGGGAAATACAACATGAATGAAGCTGAGTCCAGTATTGTGGTCCGCAGCCTACACATTCTTGCACACTCCTGCCATTCTGGAAGGCTAGCTACAGATACTTGCTGATGGGTGTGTATAAATGGTCCAGCACCATGGTAGTATGGTGCCTGAAGATCCCCTTGTACGTATATCATCTTAACAGAATGGCCATATCCTGCTGTGTCCATACCTCTCAGATGTACAGATTCACCAAGGTTACCCAGAGGCAGGGCTCATATATCTGGTCAGTTCCCCTTCACATTGTGATTTGCGAGCAGGTTTGTAGCCACCCATTACTGGGTTTGCAGGCAGGGGTATTATGCGCACACATACGAGTTTCAGACTTCACACACTCCATGGCGTCCATGCATCTACACCCCCCCCAATCTGTTATTCTATCCTCGTCTTAACTTTATGCAAGCTATATCTGGGAAGTATCCCTATAGTTGGCCCTTCATCCCAGCAGTATGTATGGATTGGCCCCCAGTTCATGCAGTAGGATATGGGGGGGGGCATGTTACTGGGATTTGTCAGTATGGTCTTGCATTTGTGTTCTGTTGACTGTGTTAGTTTGTTATTTGGGACCCCATGAGATACCATACATTGGCACTATGGGTGAGGCACAGGCCTTTGACAGAGGACTAAAGGCCATTTAGTAGTAATGCAGGCCACCTGTAGCAGGCCAGTGCATTCTGTCACTCCTGCTTTCCCAGGCTGCGAGCTACTGGATTCCCCTTGGGTGATAGTGTAAGTGTTTGCGGTGTTAATGGCAATAGTTCCTATACATATTGACCCATTGGTCCAGATACATGCAGGGTGCTGCTTAGAGCTAAAGACACACCTGCATAAGACACCTCATCAGCATGCTGCATTCTGTGGGTATTTCCATACAGAAGTAAGGTCATACTGTACTCATTCCCAACAGCAAGGATATGACTTGTGATAAAGCTGTGGCAGATGGTGGGATGAGCTGAGTGCATGTATGATATGGACGCTACTTGCAACTGACTCACAGATATACCTGGGACATTCCCCTTATGCTGCCTTGTGCAGGGACATAGGCAGTCTCTCATTACTTCATAACTGTGCCTTTTGTGGTCTGCCAGTTATTGTCCAGACTACATCAGTATTCCATACTACACAGACAACTAATGTGCTGCTAACCTGTATGTACAATTCCAAAGCCATGTGCAGGTGACAGTTACATTTTATGTACTCTGTCTAGGGTACTTCCACCTGTGTATTGTGTGTATGTATGGGCCCACATTCATGGCATGTCCATCTTTCAGACAGTGACAGATATTGATATCTGGACAGTGAGTATGGATGACTGCTGACATGGGTATTGCTGAGAAACATTGTGGTTGGCACTGCAGTTGTCAGAACATGACCCTGTCATCCACAGTAATGCCCATAGGCCACCATGACACAGCTCTCCATGCCTACAGGTTGACCACTTCCACAGAATATTGAACACACGACAACCTAGCACATGGACCCCTGCATATTGTACACATGCAACAATCTATCCTGTAGATTGGGCCAGCTCAGGTAATCTTTGCTCCACTGTTATTACACCTCATACTTACATGTTACTGCATTTCTACATGGGATTGTGGGGGGGACCTGATGACTTAAAACATTTGCTATGACTGTACTGGTATATCAGGTACTCTGTTGGCTTCCATTGCATTTTGTATTCTGACCTATCATGCAGACTAGAGGCATATCAGTAGTGTACAGATCATTGGTTATATTGACCTACATTTCAGTTTCAGACTTCTTACCCTTCAGAACTGACACACAACTGCCAGACCTGTTGTAGTCTGTTTGTATAGGTCTGGAGAGGGGCTGTTAACCATTGTCATCAATTGGAGGCCTTAGACCAGCCTTTCTTTATGGTCATTTACACCTGTCCTGCTGGCTGAGGCTGGTGGTGGGTATATGAGCCGCACTGACAAGCATGTGTGTGTCCTATGGACACACATTTGGGCCACCACATGTACTGCAGTGGGATTTGTCACCTTGTCTAGTACTGCCTAGTATGTTGACAGCAATATTTGTTATGGATTTCATGCTGCCCATATAGGTGTCCACTATGTGCTGCCATCTCATTCTGCCACCTGATTCCCTTGCATGCTCACATTCATACCATATATACAACTATCAGAACATACTACTCCATTCAGCAATTGATAGGAAGATTGACTTACCTTGTGGCTCTGCTAGTACTGAGGATGACTGGAGGGCTGACTATGTCGGATGCACATAGTACACTTCCTATACATGGTAAAGCACAGGTAGTGTCATGTTTGGCATCCCTTTTACTGTATGTATGAGTCAAAAAGAGGTGTCATTCCCTGGGTCCCTACTGTGTCAGTGTATGTGCTATGCGTTGTCTCTTTGCCAAGGCCTGGGCATACTGGGCATGCCTCCTTCTGCCTACATGGGCAGGCTCAGGTAGTTCCTCCTCCAAGTCACTCTGCTCCTGTGATGACCTTGGCAATGGTGGGGGGCTGTGTGTCCTTCACCCGTGCTGTTCATGCTGCAGCTGTTTCTGCAGAATCATATTGTGTAGCATGGCACATATTATGAACATTTGTGTAAATGTAGCTGGAGAGTACTGCAAGGATCCACCGGATATGTCCAGGCAGCAGAACCGTGACTTGAGCATTCCAAATACAGTCTGTATTATGATTCTGGTTTGTGCGTGTCCCTCATTATGGAGTTCTTGTTCGGGTGTGTATGCATCTCTCAGGGGTGTCATCAGCCACTGCTCCAGTGCGTAACCAGCATCCCCCATTAGGTGGCCATATGGGATGTCCCCACTGGCAAATGACTGGTACAGCTGTGTCATATGTGAGATGTGGGAGTCGTGATAGCTTTCAGGGCTGCCAGCACACACATTCAAGATAATGCCCTGGGCATCGCACATGACCTGGTGGTGGATGGAGGGGAAGCCCTTGCAGTTTATGTTGACCCTACCCTGCTCTCCAGGTGGTGCTTTGATGTGTATGTCCTTGCAGTCTATAGCACCCACTACCTCAGGATATTCTGCTATTTAGTGGAAGAGATGGATATTGCTGATCAATGCCTCACGGGTGTGAAGGAAATATATGTGCTCACTGGCATGTGCTGACGTGCCATCCAGAAACTGGTGGAGTACCCTGGATGCTGATGCCTGTGAGATCCCCATAATACCCCAGTTGGCCTACACATACTTTGGTGTTCACTGGGATGGGTTCCCCTCTTGGTTCTGTGTGTGAGGTGTGGCCAGCACAGCTCAACAATTTGCTGTAAAATGTCCCTGTCCACCCTATAGTGCTCCACTATCTCCAGCTCATGTAGCCCCTGGTAGGTTATCCTAGATCTGTACACTCTTCGCCTTCTCCTCACTGTGGGTTGGTCATCAGCATTCACATCCTCACCAACCTCAGCCTCTTGCACATATTGATGTATGAGAGTGACACCAGCCCCTAACATTTTGTTAGTTTTGTAAGGTAAAATGTCCCCATCTGTGTACACCTGTGGTGCAGAGTTTTGTAGGATAAAACAGACTGGAAGGTGTTTGCATAGTTTATAGTAGTGTGCTAGGCTGTTCCATGTGTAATTGGCTGATTTTGATACATTTCACCTGCCAGCTATGCTAGTTCTCCTTAATTGCCTTCCTACTGCTGCTTTTCCTTCCCATTGACTTCCCATTTAAGCCCCGAGGCACTCCGCACATACCCAATGCTCAGATGTGAACATAGCTGCTATTTCCTGTTTTTTTGTTGTTGTTTAAAACTCGGTGTGCGGTGCACGCACACCTATTTAGGCTATGTACACAGTGCTCAAGAACATCTGACACACCCCCTTCCTTAGCTGTGCTTAGCTAAGGGCAAACATGAGCCACAGAGCTCCAGTGAGCTTACAGCAACCATGACAAACCCCCTTATGAAGTCATTCATCTCTTAGACTTGCACTGTTGTATTGCTGCACCTACATGGTTGGGTGCAAACTAAAACTGAAAGGAAATCTGTGATTCTCTATCAATCCCCTCATTTGCATAAAACAGAATGCTAATTTATAGTTACCCCACTCACACTGAACCTTCCCCCTTAGCAACCACTATTCCCTGGTATTGTTGTCTTATGCATGCCATTGACTATCATGGCAAAATGCTGATTTGGGTTTAAAAGCTTATTTACAACTTTTTTTCCTATTTTTAGCCCAATCCCATTTGTGCACCACTGCCCTATGGTCAAACGGCCTAAATCGCCCCCAAAAAATAAAAGTTATTTTTTATAATTTTGCAACGATTTATCATGCCAATGGCCATATATTTGGCCATTGGTATGCCTTCTCCATTGAATACATGCTTTCTGTTGAGCTGTCATGCCTCCGTTTTGTAATTTGCAGAAATGTATTCAATTACTAACCGAATACATTTCTGCAGGTTATACTATTCCTGCACAGAAGCCTGCCTGCTTCTTGGATCGCTAATTCACCTCATTTGCATGTTTTTCACCTGCAAATGGGGTAATTAGCATATAGCAGTGGTGTCCGTGCAGGAATAATGTAGGAGCCCTCGTGCACATCCTGGGAGCTTGTTCCTGGATTGCTCGTTGGCCATATTGTGTGTAGCAGCTCTTGCACTATTCCTGCACACTGTGCAGGGCTTGCTGAATCCTTGGGACAGTTTACCTTCTAAAATAAAAGATTTTATGAAAGAGCGCTCAGGATTATAGTCAAACAATAATAGCAGTTATTCGAGTTTCATCTTTCTGAAGATACATCTCTTATTTACGTTCTGTCCTTCTGTTTTTAACATATTCATTGCTCAGCTAGAGTTAACCTAGTAACTTGCTCAGACTTACACAGTAGGCAAATGGAAGTAGATAGAATTAATCAAACCCTTGAAATCTTGACACCGGGAAATCCTCATTAATAAACTACAGCCTTAATCCTCTCTATTAACTGTAAGACCCTTCCTTATGGCTTTATTTTCTGTTAAATTAATTTCAGCCAGCCAATTATGCCATTAATTCAAGTTTCATGGTTTTTATTGTCCAGGAAATGCATTTTCGTGGAAAGCTTGTTATTTTGTTGAGTTTTGAAAATGAATTACAGTTGTATGGCACTTAAGGTTCTGAGTTGTTTACAAACTGTCTCTTTCTTTAACCTCCATTTAACTACCATGTGACTTTGAGCAAATTCCTTAACCAGCAAGTGGTCCTGGGTCACTCTTAAAAAAGGCACTTTGGTTTATCTATCATTATTTTCAGATTTGTCCAGAAGTCTTGAGCAAAGAAGTTGAATATTTTAGCTTGTAAAATTTGTGGCTTTATGAAAAACTGTTTTAGATTGCAGTAACAAGGGTGTCACAGTGGTACAGTGCATAGCATTACTGCCTCACAGTAAGATGTTCCCTGGTCTGATTCTCAGCTGGGTTGTCTTCTATATGGAGTCTGCATGTTCTCTCTATGTTTGCATTGGAGTGAAAAAAACAACCATAGCAGGACTAGCCGCATAGCTAAATCTTGGCTCTAGATGATTGTCACTGTTGAAGTGACACACTAACCCGATGTGCAAAATTGGGAAAAAAAGTGGTGCACATGGATGTGAATTTTGGACTTTGTATGTTTCAAAAAATGCTTGCAAATACATAGCTTATTATTCTAGCCACTTTCTAAATATATAAGAGAAATCTTGAAAAATCATTTTCCGCAATCACTGAAACAGCCCCTTTTGGCTGCTGTTCTTCCTGCCTGTGGTGGGTTTCTTTCTAAGTACAAGAAATATCTACACACAGTCCCCCAAAATAATACTGTCCATATGTATACCCTTGGAGATGTAGTCTTTCTTATTAAAATAAATAAAAACACATTTCTAATGAACTAAAAGGAAACTTTATTGAGTTGCTAAAGGGAAAGATAAGGCTTTTTGTCCACTGAACTATTTTTCAGAGCTGCAGACATCTTCAGATTAATGATAATGCCAGAGTAACAGTGCTTTTCTGTTTTCTCTGGCATTACTATAAATGTGATGAAATCTAGAACTCTTGAAAATAGTTTAGTGGATGAAAATGCTCATCTTTCACTTTAGTGACTGAATGAAGTTACGCTTTACTTGATCTGATCTGTGATATTTATATATTTTCTTTCATTCAGTGATATAGCTACATGAGGCTTACTGCTTACTGCAGTTAAGGGATGATGGCTGTTTTCATATTTTTTGTTTTTCTTTCTTAATCAAAAGCATTGGCACAAAATAACAAAAAGGAGACCATTAACTGTTACTAGCCTATCAGAAAATGTAATTAGCTGTAAAACAAGGGACCTTAATCTCATTATTGAACTACTTAAAATAAATTAACTTAAGACCAAAAATAAACTATAAAACTAACAAATTTTGTGGTAATGACTTACCCAGTAATGGCTCTTTGTCAGTGAACTGCTAGCCATCATCAGGGGTGGGTATAGGCACATTCCCCTTTTAAGGAAGTGCTTCTGCTTCTGCCTGCCAGAGCCATCAGTAGGCAGTCAGAGAAGAAAATGGAGCCAGCTGGCAGTGACCTCAAAGGTGGGGTGTCGTAGATTACTGTGAAGGCTTATTGGCTGTACGATGGTTGTT
The DNA here is from genome assembly GCF_019279795.1 of Protopterus annectens. NCBI lineage: Eukaryota > Metazoa > Chordata > Ceratodontiformes > Protopteridae > Protopterus > Protopterus annectens. Next base: position 695,783,602 of record NC_056726.1, on the reverse strand, counting down.
TAGTTGTCTGTTACAGTGCTGGCATTGCTTTTCACTATTTATTTGCTTTAATATATTTTAAATATTAAAAAATAACACAAAACAAAAAAAGCAGAACATATCGCGTGTCATTCAGGGAAGGTAGAAGGCATTTTAAATTATAATTTTATTATAAAATAAAATAATAATTAATAATGTATTAAGTTAGTTTATATTATAAATAAATGTATATCTATAAAATAAATAAAATGAGAACACACATACAGTACTCGCATGCTAGCAACTATTGGGCATGGGTGTGTTTTCTATAGTCAAGCTGTTACATTTCACATTCAAAGGGTAAGTGCTCTCATTTTAAACAAATAAAAATGTATATACCTGTATATATATATATATATATATATATATATATATATATATATATATATATGGGAACACTACTAAATCTCGAACTTTTGAAATCTCGAATTTCAAAAGCTTGAGACCATGTAGCCGAAACCGCACATTGCCGAAAGACCAGAAACGCGAAATTCAAAATCCCGATGGTAAGGGATTTTGAGTTAGTGCTTCTGGTGTTGTGGTTCAGGTAAGTATGTGTGTGTAAGTGTGTTTGTGAGGGGCTTTATTGTGTGTGTGTGTGTGTGTGTGTGTGTGTGTGTGTGTGTGTGTGTGTGTGTGTGTGTTTGAGGGGCTATAATGTGTGGGTGTGAGTTTGCCTTGTGTGTATGTCTGTGCAATCTCGGAGTTGGAATATTAAAGTCGGGGGGGTGCATTAGTGTAGGGTGGTTTGTTTGGTTATGGGGAGAGGCTGTGTATATGTTTGTGTGTGTGTGTGCTGTATGTATGTAGTACTTTCACGATTTTGAATTTCGCACTTTTAACATGTCGGTAATGTGGGGTTTGGGGATTATGGTCTCAGTATTGTGGGCTTCAGGATTGCGTAGTTTCGGTATTAAGTAGTGATTCCATATATGGGAACACTACTAAATCTCGAACTTTTGAAATCTCGAATTTCAAAAGCTCGAGACCATGTAACCGAAACCGCACATTACCGAAAGACCAGAAGCGTGAAATTCAAAATCCCGATGGTAAGGGATTTTGAGTTAGTGCTTCTGGTGTTGCGGTTCAGGTAAGTATGTGTGTGTAAGTGTGTTTGTGAGGGGCTTTAGTGTGTGTGTGTGTGTGTGTGTGTGTGTGTGTGTGTGTGTGTGTGTGTGTGTGTGTGTGTGTGTGTGTGTGTGTGTGTGTGTGTGTGTGTGTGTGTGTGAGGGGCTATAATGTGTGGGTGTGAGTTTGCCTTGTGTGTATGTCTGTGCGATCTCGGAGTTGGAATATTAAAGCCGGGGGGTGTGGGGGGCACAGCCCCCCACATGGGGGGGTGCAGGGGGCAAAGCCCCCCTGCTTAACTTTAGTGTAGTGTGGTTTGTTTCGTTATGGGGGGAGGCTGTGTATATGTTTGTGTGTGTGCTGTATGTATGTAGTACTTTCGCGATTTTGAATTTCGCGCTTTTAACATGTCGGTAATGTGGGGTTTAGGGATTATGGTCTCGGTATTGTGGGCTTCAGGATTGTGTAGTTTCGGTATTAAGTAGTGATTCCATATACATAGATATATATATATATATATATATATATATATATATATATATATATATATACACACACACACACACACACACACATACAATTGAATAAATAAATAATATCAAATATAGCAGTACCTTTTACAATATGGGCACAGATTAATAATCTGATTAAGGGTGTTTTGGGGCAGACTCTTTCATAATGCTCGTGTAAAGAATTTTATTATTTATGTAAATAAATGACAGGTAACAGCATGTTATATTAGCAAAACAAGAATTTATACTCACTGGTGTGTTTCCAAGTTGAGCATTGTCAGGAGTTCTATCTTTTGGCTGGATAAGGAAATTTAATTTCCTTTAGTGATGCTTACTTTTCATACAAAGGTGGCGCAGCTAGAATGTTGTGTTAGGGCACACTTTATGATTGTTGGAATCCATATGAATTTTCTGCATATAGTTATTTCAGTGTTTTTTCCCACAGTTTTAAGCATGCTATCATTAATTAGGCATGGTGGGTGTGGGAGTCGAGTAGTGTGGGGCATAGATCCTATCATGCTTGCTTTAACATTCTGGATTTAAGTACCAGTTGTAGATTGCTGCTTATCTGCATCAGTACCTACATCTCACTTTTGTGGATATGTTGAGTTATTATGGGGGTAAAGTCTGTAGTCTGAATAGGGGAATTCAGTCATACTTTGTTATTATGTTCTAGTTGGAGGTTGTGTGCATGTTAAATGGTGTTATATAAATATGTGCATGATGTTATCTTGGGTACAATGATTTTATAATGAAGTTGCAATGCTGGTGTCATTTTACTAAGTTTTTGAGCATGGCATTTTGGATAACCTGTAGTAGATAATGATTACCTCAGCAATTGATTGTTAGGTTGTACACATCCTTGGTTTTGTCACAGTGGTTTGTGTAAGATACGACATGGCATTCTGGAACCCCCACATCAGCTGGTTATAGCCACATTGGCATTTTTCAAGGACGGGATGAGCAGGAAAACATCCTGAGGATTATACATTCTAGTACCTTGCAGCAGCAAAGTATCTCAACATCCATTATTTTTCAGTGCTAACTGGAACTTCATGTGGTTTCAGTTTGTTGTATTTTCCTCCCCACACTTGTTTTGGTTATTGTTCCCTATGCTAATCCTTTCCATTTTTCAGGTTCAGCTATGGTACATTAAAGAGAGATGGCTGCATCTGTCGCAGAAAGCACAAGGTTTGCTAATTGATTTAGAAATGGTGGGCACAGCTGGGCAGAGCCTGAATTCCAAGAGGAGATCTTATCTGAATTTGGAGGGGGTGCAGCTGAAGAACCAGCCCCAGCTAAGAAAGCTTGGAAAAAGGACATCTGAGATTCCTCAGGCCAAAGGGCCACCTCTTCCTGCTCATCCAAAATATCAACTGAAGCACAAGGTAAAATTTCTGTTGGGTCTACAGGGATTAATATTATTGGTAGGAGTCAATCTGCTGAAAATTGTTTAGATGAGTTTATAAATTCTTTGCTGGAAGAACGGAGGGTTAGGCTATTTGACTTAAAGTTAGAAACTTTGCTGCCTGTACAGCTCTGAATTCTGGAAAGTGAGTAGGTACTTATGTTGACCAAGTTGTGCAATTGTCTTTACTCGACTTACATATGGGATGTCCCATTTCATCTGGTTGAGTGTATCCCCATTTCTTGCCCTCTATGGCTACCCTCATCTTTACAGGTTACAATTCACTTGGCTCTCACATCACAGCACATGTTTCCACCAAGATCAAAGACAAGATCATAAAAGGGGAGTTAGTAGATATCTTCAATATAGTGGACAATGAGGGAATTAAACACATACTGGATGCCACCAACACGTCTAACAAGGACTTGATAGCAACCTTAGCTTCCATCGGGAAGAAGGAGCTGGGATAATTGGTATCTGGGTTTTGTGGAACTTATGGGTGTCATCATTTTGATAGTGGGGGAGGGTCAATGTAGTAGTTTGGAAGCCATGTCCATTTTCCAGCGTCTTTGCTTCAAGTTGGGGTTACTCTTGGCTGACATCAAGTCAGAAAGAACAACTCAAGCCTGACTTTCTTTGATTGTCAATACCACTGATAACTCCTTCAAGATTTCTGTACCCAAACCTCAACAAGTTTAGTAGTTACTTTGGATTACTGGGTTCTAGCAAAGTTTGAGTAGGAGACATAATGCAATTACACAGTTTGCTGAACTTTGACTGTAGGATGGTTTCTCCAGACTAAACTTTTTTATGGTCTGTATCTGATTTGTTTAAAGGAAACAGCCCCAAGTACCACCTGGTATGCCTGACCAGATGGGTCAAGGATGATCTCTGGTTATGGTTTACATTCTTGAGCCAGTTCAATGGAGTTTCTTTTTGGCAGTGACCTTGGATTACTGCCAACAACCTTGAGCTTTTTACTGGTGTGGCTGGGGGGTCCAGCATTTTAGGTTGTTTCCTAGATAGCTTGTTTGCTGAAAGGTGGCCAGAAAGTTGGTCTGGGGAGAGGAGGAGGGACATTCCATTTTTAGAAATATTTCCCATTTGGGTGGCAGTATTAGTATGAAAGGATAGGTTATGTGACAGAAGGATCATGTTTCACTCAGGTAATATTGCAGCGATGCACATTTTTCACTCAGCTAATATTGCAGTGATGCGCATTCTCAAAAAATGTTCTTCCAGGTCCAGCTGGGTCCACTTGAAGCTTTTAGTTTTGATGAGTCTAGAAATTAATTTGTCATTTTTGTGTGTTCATGTCCCTGGTCATCTTAATCCTAATAGCTAACAGTCTGTCCCATTTCTAGTTTGCCAGGTTTCACCTCTTGGCCAAGCATTCAGATCCAAAGGGAACCCCAGTTCCTGCGGGAGTCAGGCTAATTGGAGAAAAAAACATCATCTGTCTTTTCAAATTCATGGCCCATCAATACTAGGGAAGCATATTTGTCATCCTTCCAGGTCCAGGTTTTGAAGGCATTCTGTAGGTCTGTAATCCCTGGTTCCAGGACACGGAGAGTACAGTTGTTGCTTCAATTTTTAGTGGCCAGGTCTGCCATGGGAGATTAATCTAAAACTCTCAGAGTACACCTTGCAGTTTTGGGATGGTTGGAACATATATTGGTCTTCAGACTGTAACAGGACATTGTGTTATGGGGAGGATGCTCAAGGCCCTTGAGAATATTTGGAGACTTTTCCAGGATTCCAGAAAACCTATTGGGAGACATCTCCTTCCCTTTGTTATTCAATGTCTTTATAAGATCATGGGTGAATTTCATTTGTTTGTTTCTATAGCAGTTTTTTTCACATCTTTGTATATAGGTGCTTTCCATGCCAATGAACTTCTCCTTAACCTTTGATGGGAGGATCTTGTCATCCACAGTGAGTCTGCTATGATTTGCTTAAAAAAAATTCAAGACTGATCAACTTAATAAAGGACAGCAGGTGTGTTTAGACAAGGCCAGTGGGCTAGTCATTTACCCTGTGCATTGGGTCAGTTTGTTATACAATATTACTCCCACAGAGAAATGTTTAGACTTGGTTTTCATGCAGGTCTCGAGCAGGCCTTTTAAGCTATCAGAGATTAACTCATTTCTTAACCAGGCCTTGGTAGGGAAAGGAATTCACTCTAAAGGTTACTCCTCGCATTCCTTCTGGACAGGTCATACCTAAGACTTAACCATAGAAGGGTGCTCTATGCAAGTCAATCAAAGAATGGGAAGGTGGGTCTCTGATGCCTTTTTGTCACACATCAGGCTTTAATTTTTATTTCTGTTGCAGGTAAGGATGTTATTTGGCTTTTGGGCCATTCTTTTATCAAGAGAGCTTCAATTTGAGCCTTACCCCACCCAGATGATCATTCAAGTTCCTTTGATAGTATCTGTTGGACAGTTCATTCTTCTGGTTTCCCAGGTCTTAGTCGGTTTCAGTTTTGGGAAATCTGGTGTAAGATTACCATGGAAGAAACCTTGCCCAGTTTTGTGATAATTCAACTCAAGGGTAATGATCTGGGTCAGGGCCCTAAGAAAATACCATTGGCCAGAATCCTGTCTAGTATGGACCACTTTCAGTAGCTGTATCCAAAGCTGGTTTTCTTCTGGTCTGCCATCATTCTGAACATTACTGGAAAGGTTGCAAAGTCAATTTGATGTGTTTTCTGACTAGGCTCAGTGAACAACGATGACATACTCAGTAATGGCTCATTGTCCATGAGCTTCAAGTTATCATTGCAAGATCTTGCAATAGAGGGATGAGAGGGAAGGTTGGCATGCCTGCTGACAGATCTGGCAGGCAGAAGCAGAAGCATGCTTTTAAAAAGGGAATGTGCCTGTACCTGCCCTCAGTGATGACTTCACAGCTGAAGCATCATGTGTTCCTCTTGTGTTCCTCCATGTTCCTGTTCAGTGGCCTCACATCTCCTCAAATTGGACCCAAATTTGACTGGTGGCCACATCAAAGGGTATGTGGCTTTTAAATATGAGTTAGATGGGATTGCCACCAGGTCTGGGGTAGCTTGGAATACAAACCTGTTGTTTTTCTGAAGTGGCAGCTGGAACAGGTGGGGTTACACCAACTGGCTTGAGTTAATGGTCTGATGGTATTTATTTATAGGTTGCATATGAATTATTATGACATCATTATTGGTTATCATTGACTGTTATGTAATAAAATGTTGCAATGTCAATCTGGTATGTTTTCTGACTTGGCTCAGTGGGCAACTTTTGTAAACTGCTAAAATACATAAAAATGAACTCTCTTCTGAGAAACATGTCTTAATCTTTACCTCATCAAAAACAACAAAAAATATTCAAATGAATGTGGGTTCATAAAGAAAAATTGCAATAACTTTCTAAACAGTATTTGTTGCAAACTTTGACAATTAAAATAACCCATTAACATTACTATGACATACTATTCTATTAGAATACTTGGGGGAGGCCTGTTTTTGTGTGATGGATGAATTATCTTGCACTATAAGATTAGAGAACTTTATTCATGACTCATGGCTTCTCTACTTGGCATAAAACTCATTCTCTAAACCTTCAATGCAAGACATTTCATATATCATGCAACAGTCCCCATGTAGTCTCAGGGAGTGTATAATCCCACATATAATAGGGACTCATATATGTATATATATATATATATATATATATATATATATATATATATACACCTATATGCATAAATGTTTTATAATTTTGAGTGAAATACTCAAATATCGACATCTCTGTAGCTGACATACTTTGGTCAACAGAAACTGATCATCAACAGTTGTGTGATATCAACAATCCCTGGGTAGGGGAATATGCCTTTTCCCTGAGTATTGTGTGATATCAGTGTCAGTATATGTAATTAGCACTGAGTGTGGTGTTTCAGAAGCCTTGCCCCATTGCAAAAGCAGATGCTTGCTATTTTACATGCCACAGGGTTAAACCTTGGAGCATTCACAGTAGCCTGTCAAAGTTTTATTGGCAGTGTTAATCTATCAATGTTTTGTACATAGATATTTCATCTGTTCAATCTGTATATATATATATGAATATAGACTATTTTATAGTGATTATTTTCACCATGATTTCAACCTGTATTACTTTTCCTGACATATTTTTTGCTCGTTTAATAAAAATGCATTGAGACATTCAGGGTATGCATAAACATGCATATCTATATATATAGATACATCTCTCTCTCTCTCTCTCTCTCTCTCTCTATATATATATATATATATATATATATATATACATACACACACACACACACACACACACACACACACACACACACATATATATATATATATATATAGAGAGAGAGAGAGAGAGAGAGAAATATGTGTGTGTTGTGTGAGTTTCTATAGACACATAGACAGATAGATAGATATGTAGACAGATAGATAGATAGATACAGATGTATTAAGAGAGAGCTATGTAAGCACACATGCATACTTTCAGATGAGTAAACATCAAAGAGAGACAGCAAAGAGCTAGCACTTGCTCTTTGGCTTATCAAGCCAGCAAGTAGTTGGCAGGCTACTATGTTTACTACAGTTTTGGCCATTTCTTGAATTCTTGTTTATTCATGTGAATCTGTGTCAGACTTACTGTTTTCACTATTTTCTTCAATAACAGACTGATTTAATTCTCAAGTCTATTAAAATCTAAGTGTGGGATTCAGAGAAATTATCACTGTTGCTCTATTAGGGGTTTATTGGTGCCAGCTATACTACTGTGATCAAACCATGATTCAGAGAAATGCAAGTCCTTTATGAAGTAAAATATATTAATAGCTCATTAGCTTGGCTCTGAATTTTAACATCGTTCAGTTATAAATAGCAGTGGTAGTGCTCCACTACCAAAAAATATAGAATTGCTGCATATGTACACACAGACATATAGACATGCACACACACTCACACACACACACACACACACACACACACACACACACACACACACACACACACACACACACACACACACACATACACACACACACATTCAATTCCACTGTGAACTGAGCTGTCTTCAACATTCTCTTTTATAAACTAGGTTAACTGTCTCAACTGTTTCAGTTCTTATTTTCATTTCACTGTTTGAAAATCAACAAACAGCTGTTTATTAAAGTTCCTTTCTGTCTTTCAGCCTCTGAAAGTAAACACAGAGCAACTGGAAACATACCAATTACATCATCTGTAGATCAGCTGACTTTGAGACAGCCTGTATTTAGAATCTCGTTCACAAACGTGCATAATTAGTCAGGGACATCCAAAGCATAAAAGCAAGCAAACTCCACCCCCCAACACAACCCAAATGACATATAGCCCACAAACTCAGTGTGCCACTCAACCACAGCCCATAAGGCATAACAACGTACCCAACACTCTAGTCATAGGTGACTCTATAGTCAGGCACACTGATGTTCCACTCACTAGACTAAACAAGGAGAAAGTTACTGTCAGCTGCCTGTCAGGTGCCAGGATCCGCCACATAATGCATGCTTTCAGGTCACTCCACAATAAGTACAAATATGACACTGTCATTGTCCATGTTGGTGTGAATGACCTGAGACATACCTCCCTGGACTACATGAAAAGAGACATGGAGGAGCTCTCTGATCTTGTATCCCAGGCAGGTATGACCCTAACCCTGAGTAGCATCCTGCCATCACCCAGAATGATACCACAGTACAAGGACAAAATGATTGACTTCAACAATTGGCTAAGCTTCTGGTGTCATTCTAAGGGGATCCAGTATTTGTCTGACTGGGACGACATGATCGACAGTTCACGATGCTTTGCCAGAGATGGCCTGCACCTGCCACCCTTAGGATTCCGGATACTGGCTAAGACTCTTGCCACCCCTATAGTGCCTTTTTAGGTAAGGTTCAAATGACAAATTCACCACCGTAACAGGTACAAGCAAGCAAAATCTGAGGGTAATGCTACTCAATGCTAAAAGTCTAAACCTCAAAATACACTCACTCGAGGCACTCCTTAAAATGCAGAACATTGACATCTGTGCAGTGACAGAGACCTGGTTCAAAGCTCCAGAGAGCACCCCTGCATTACCAGGCTTTAATTCATACCACACCTTTCGGCCACCTAACCCAGAAAGAAGCACTAAAGGCAGAGGCGTGTCCATATTCATTAAGGATATCCACACCTCCAGGCTAGTTGCACAGCATAATGCATCAGAGATTATCCAAGTGCAACTAACTCTGGGCAAGACTGCAATCCAAATTGCAGCTTGCTACAGACCCCCCACCATGCCCCAGGATTCACACTCCTCATTTCTTGATACACTGGAAAGTATTAGGGTACAACCCAATACCCTAATAATGGGCGATTTCAACTACCCCACCATTAACTGGGAAAATTACTCATGTACCAACTCTTTTGCTCAACGTTTCCTAGAATACATAAATTCCAATGCCTTGGATCAACTTATTCACACCCCCACCAGGGGCAGCAATATCCTAGACCTGATCATCACCAACATGGGAAACTGGTGTTCCACACCAGAGGTCAATTCCTCGTTGGTCAGATCTGACCACAAGCTAATCAGTGTAGACATCCACATCCCACCCCCAGCCCCAATTAGGGAAACCATCGTAAAAAAATTTGCAAAAGCCAACTTCACACTTCTTAAGACAGAAGTGGCAAACTTCATGACACCCATGCAGACGGACAATAGAGGTATGACTGCCGAATCCTACACAAATGTACTCTATAAGCACTTACACGACTGCATGGATCATGCTATCCCTAATAGAACCACAATGTTATCCTCCAAAAAAAGGAAGCCAATATGGTGGTCCTCTGCAATAAACAAACTCTACAACAGAAGAAAGAAACTGTTGCAAAAAAGAGTAAAATCCCATGACTGGAGGAACTCCCTGGTCATCCCCAGTAAGAAGCTGAGATCCCTCATAAAATCCTCCAAAGCTAGTTACGAAAACAAAATTGCCACTGACTCTAAAGACAACCACAAAACATTCTATAGCTATGTCAAGAATCTAAGTGGGAACACTCAGATCTGCTCTGAGTTACAGCATAATGGCACTAAATATACAGAACCAACTGATATTGCCAACATCCTAGCAGATAGGTTCAGTGCTAACTTTACCCTCCTCTCTCCCCCTAGAGGTCCCATCTCTATACCGGAAGAATGCAAAGTTCCTATAATCACGGCTGCACAGGTAAAAAACACACTCTCCAAAGCCAAGAACACAGCATCCATGGGACCTGACAATATCCCAGGCTGCGTTCTACACAAACTACAGAATGAACTGGCACCCTACCTAAGTACCATGTTCACTCATAGCCTCACCTCAGGCTTTATACCCACTGAATGGCGCACCACGACAGTTATCCCACTCCACAAAGGGGGAGCCACAACGAACCCTGGGAACTACTGCCCCATTAGCCTGACGAGCCTGATCTGCAAGGCCGTGGAACATATCATCATGGAACTCATAAACAAAGACATTGGTAATCTCCAAACTCTGGACCCTACTCAGTTTGGATTTGTAAAAGGCAGATCATGTCTTCTAAACCTGATTGACTTCTTTGAAGCAGTCACCATAGCCATAGATGATGGTAAAATGGTTCACACAGCTTATCTAGATCTCACCAAGGCTTTCGACACCACCCCCCACTCTGGAATTATAGATAAGCTTACTAAACTAGGTGTAACTCCCTATGTCACAAGATGGGTTGCCAACTGGCTCACAGACAGAACCCATACTGTGAAAGTAGCGGATTCCAAATCTGACATCAGACCAGTGACAAGTGGAGTACCACAGGGTTCAGTTCTGGGTCCTTTCCTGTTTGGTATCTACTTCTCTGAAGTGCAGGCCAACACAGAAGGTCTTTGGCTAACAAAGTTTGCAGATGACTGCAAACTAGGAGCCATAATCGAAACTCCTAACAATGTGGACAAACTACAAAAGGGCCTCACTGAGACAGATACTATACATATATAAATATGTGTGTATAAGTAGAGATCTATGTAGATAGAGACTCTCTCTCTCTCTCTATATATATATATATATATATATATCTTTCTCTCTCTCTCTCTCTCTCTCTCTCTATATATATATATATATATATATATATGTGTGTGTGTGTGTGTGTGTGTGTGTGTGTTTGTGTAGACATAGGTTTACACTGAAAACCTTGACTCTGCATCTGTCGACCAGCATATGGTTGACTTGCAGTTTTCAAGCTGGCAGAATATCGAACCCGATCAACTATACTACAACGAATGGGTAGTAAAATTCAGGCATTTGGGTTCAACATTGTGCAGGGGGGATTGCAGTTCAGTGAGGAACAGGGAATTATTAAATTTCTTCAGTGAAGTGTGATCTCAGAGTTGGTATATTTAATGTGCAGGGGTGTGGGGGGAGTAGACCCCCACATGGGGTGTGCAGGAGGACATAAGCCCCCCTGCAAAACAGTAGAATTAACATACCATTGAACGTACAGTTTAGTGGTACATTAATGTGTATAGCAGGTGGTGAGTGATGTCTCCTCCTGCTATGTTGAATACATTGAACCATGGTTGTCGATGTATTAATTTTCACTTTGATTTACTTTTTGGCATCTCAAATTCCACATTCACAGTTGACATTTTAAACGGTCAACCAAAGCAAATTCAAAATGCCAATAGTAAACCATAGACAGATATATATATATATATATATATATATATATATATATATATATATAGTTATATATATATAGATAGAAACAGATATATAGATAGATATAGATGTAGATATATATTATTTATATGTACACACATACATCGATATACACAGATAGAAGGATGTTGCATGAAGGATCAACAACCAAATGTTAACAAATGTGAATAAAACTTAGTAAGAAATACTTTAAAAGACTTAAATTAATCCTGAAAACAGCATTAACA
>NC_056726.1:695761609-695766609 GCF_019279795.1 Protopterus annectens | reverse complement strand
ATTTGCAAAATTGCTTTATAGTTACATCATAAGGTATTTACGTTGCACTGACACTTTAAAGGTGATGTACTGGAAGATTTTATTCTAAGTGACAGTGGTTATGTAAGCAGTAATGCTGAAACTGATACAGAGACACACACACACACACATACATGCAACAGAGAGTTGATTATTCAAACTAATTGGGATCTAGGTTCATTCAGATAATCAAACTGTTCGGATAATCAAACATATAACTGAACCGGATGAAAATCTTCTAAAATCTTGTTATTTTTTGCATGCAGGAATACACTTTTCAACCATTCAGTAATTACAGTGGACAATAAAGAATATTTTTCACACGCAAGCTGGCTACAAATTCAAAACACATGCTTAATCAAATATGTATAATGTTTACATATTCAGACTTTATGATTTTTCCTACACAAAAACTTTGGAAGGCCGTTTTTGATAGTTGACATTTCGGATAATCGACGTTCAGATAATCAACTTTCTAATGTACACTGTGGCACTGACAAGCAAGATAATTACTGTTTAACTGTGACTGAATGAAAGCAGGATATTTTGAGTTTCATACACAAATAACGTATTAGTTGTACACATCTTTGATGTCTTACAAACGAAGTGAAAGGAATAATGCTGACAATTTATTTTCAAGTAATTTTAAATATAAACACAAACATGTGCATGTGTACATACATAAACACATATACATGCACATATACCCACCCACACTATCCCCCCCACACACTCATATACACTCACATGATAGAAGACTACATAATCTACACAGCAACTGAGAAGTGCATGTGTTTGCATTTCTCATGGCAGCCAACACTGGTAACTTCTGCTGCTGCACTCATTTGTGAGACTGCTGATTTTTCCACTAGCTTATGTCCAGTTTAAAATTAGAACCAGTTCAGAAGATCGCAAGCAGAAGATAGCAATTTTTTTATCTTTCTATTGCTTGTACTTTTCTGCTCTGCTTCTGTTTTTCTAAACCTACACTTAATGAGTGGAAATGAAATGATGGCTGGATGAAATAAATTTACTTACAGGCTATGGATCTTTGAGATGTGAACTTTGTGTACTCACCTTGGCTCTCCTAGTAGAATAACTACATGTTTCAGGATGCCAAGTCAATATTTAGAACAACACAGGCCTATTTTCTAATCTCATTTATGCACTCTGGCATTGTACCACTTCGACTTGCATTTTTTTTATTTTAAATGTTACATTTATCTTTCATTCCTCCGTTTCAGTGATATCGTGCTTAATGTATTGTGAGGTTTGCTTTTACAAATACTCTTGTTTTGCTATCTGGAACTCTTCTAAACAGAGAAAATGAAATTGAACAAAAATGTTTCCCTAGTCCACCAAATGCTGACTGCTATACTGTCCACACAGAGAATGCTAAAGTGCTTCAAGTCTGAAGCCCTAGGACTGGACATTCTGAAAAAAAAATAAGAATAAACTATTTCCCTTTAAACTGTAGTGCACTGGTACATGTAGCAAACAAATATTACAGTTTATGCCTCATTGGACTATGTGAAAAGAGACTTTATGGACCTCTATGAATATGTGCCACAGACAGATATGTGCCTTGCATTGAGCAGCATTATACCTTCAACGAAGATGATGTTGCAGTATGAACAGAAAATGCCTGATTTTAATAATTGGCTTATTGTCTGGTCTCACTCTAGTGGAATCCGATAGCTATCAGCATGAAAGCACATGGTTGACAGATCATCTTGATTTGCCAAGGATGGTCTGCACTTGCCCCCACCCGGGCTTAAGGATATTGGCTAGAACTTTATCCACCCCCTTAAAGCCTTTTATAGGCAATGTCAAGAATGACAAAACTATGAACATAGCAAAAAAATAAAAAATAATAAAAAAAAAAAATTTCAAAGCAACCTTAATGTACTACAGCTCAATGCTAGGAGCTTAAACAAAAAAAAAAAAACTCAGCACCCAATAAGCTCTCCTCACTCTGTTGAATGTAGACATCCATGCTGTTACCAAGACCTGGTTTAAAGCCACAAAAAGTACTCTGGTAGTACAAGGAGTACAGTACCTTCCACACATTTAAACCAACAGCAGCAAAGACACATGCTGAAGGTGGAGGTGTCTCGATCTATGTTAATGACAAATACGACTGATGGCTGGGTAAACAGGGTGATACCCTGTAGTTCATCCACATCTAGTTCACCTGGACAGTTAAATGTCACCCTCTATGACCAACAACTCTTACCTAGACCTACTAGAGGAGCTCATCATCCAACAAAATACCCTTACGTTTGTCCATATTGGTGGCACCTCGTTCGCTTAGTGTTTTTTTCAGTTGTTTGTGTATCTTTCAAATACCCTACTTATGACAGACTTTAACTACCACTCTATAGACTGGGAAACATGCATAACCATTAACTCATAGGCACAACATTTCTTGGACTTTAGCAATACAAACACTTTTGATGAGATAAGGCACACTCCAAATGAGAGGATCAGACATATTGGATCTAGTAATCAGCACCATGGAAAAACATTGCACATCCCACACTCGCCCATGACACACTCTCATTGTTGAGGTTGGACTACAACGCTATCTTCCTCAAAGTGAAAATCAATCTGTAAAACCCAACTAAACCCTTAACAGATAGGAACTATTCTAAAGCAAACTGCATATGATTAAGCATCAGTTTGTCGAAATTCACCATTCCCCCAAACCCCAAAACACAGTTAATATGCAGAATTATTTCAAGAAGCCCTGTCCATGTGGGATATATTATTTAGAGCTTGTATTCTTTTAGTAAGATATATCTGTGGTTGTTTCAGTTGTTACATGTGTCTGGCCAAAGAGGTCATTATAATCAATGACTGGCCTAATGAGGACTAAGTAGACACATTTACCTTTGTTTAGAAGGTGTGCAATATAGAAGGACTTAATTATGACAATGGGCCCATGCTAATCAAATGTTTGGTCACTGCCCCAATATGTTTCCAAATCCCAAACAAAAGGATCAACTCTTAGATGTTTATTGTCACTGTGGAAATTTCTTGCAGTAGATGACCTTCCAAATGATGCAGTAATGCAATTTTTTGGCATTTAGTTTCAGTCTATGATTTTGGCACAAGATATTTATTTTGAACAGAATGTCCTGCAGGATGGTTATGTCATTTGGGGGTTCAATGACTACTCATAGCTTGTAGTCATCTGCATATGTAGTACGTCAGAACCCTTTGGAAAATGCCAAACAGGTGAGGTCCCAGCATAGAACTCCACGGTGCTCCTCTGGTGACTAGTCTCTTTATATATGTAACTTCCCTTATTTTGTTTTCCTGCATCCTATCTGAAAACCAGATGGCAATCTAATGGGTGACATAGGGATTAATTCCCAGTTTATTTAGCTTTTCTACTATGTGCTGAGTGGGAGAATGTGCCAAAAGCTTTGGCTATATTGTCCACTTCTACTGTACTTGCAGTAAATCATTACTAAATTACAAGTTCATATATTCAAACTTTTTTTAGTTTATGTAGATGGATTGATAGATCGATCAATAGATCCATCTACTTATCTATCTATCTATCTATCTATACACACACCACATTTCTTCCCTGGATTTAACTATGTCTTGGATTCCAGACCTGGCCATAGATTGGGCAAACCTTCATTTTATACAAAGCCCACTTAAAGATATCAACAATTTTCCAAACAATTGGCAATATCGACAAAGAACTGGCTCCAGTCAAAGATTTACACATACCATAACAATCACTTCTTACTAGCAGCAGTCTACCCTTTCACTAAATTTCAAGCTCTAATTAATACTAGCCACTCAAAGTTGCCTATATACAATACCTTACTGATACTTGATGTCTTCACATTAGCTTCCTAGGATCCTCAAAAAACAACCTTACAGAACTTCTAGCTGAGCAGGACCTCATCCAACTCATTCAAGAACCCACAAGGCCACATCTTTACTCATATCATCACTCTGTACTTGACTTCTTGATCAAAACCTCCCCACTAATATTTTTCCCATTACTATCTACTGCCCTTCCTTCCAAGGCAACTGTCTCATGACTTTTAATGAAAATATTTTCACTGTTAAACAGATACAATAAGTAATTTTCTTCGGGTATAAGTTTCCAGTAAAATTCACACTCATTAAAAACACCTATCCAACTTAAACTGGTCTTCTGTATTCTCCTCAGAAGACCCCCCTCAGTTACTGCAGAAACCACCATACAAACTTTCCTAGAACTGTAAGACAATTTCCCCACTTATTAGAAGACTCCTCAAATAAAACAATAATGACTGGCTCATAAAAGAATTAAAACAACTGTTGAAACTTTGTGACAAAGCATGATCATTCTTTAAAAAAGGAGTGTATTAGATGAATGAGCACTTAAAATGTTGAGTATGACATGCTCGGCAGCTTTTAACTGAACGTTCATCAAAGTGAAACCCCAAAATATCGAAACAAGGACTTTCAAAAAGTTATAGTTGGCCAGCCATCAGGAAGCCAACGGCTGACGGCTACAATGTACTATACACCATTACAACCCACCCACCAAAAAAAACAAATCAACAAATACAATACATGTGGGGGGGCTGCGCCCCCCACCCTCCCTACTTAAATATACCAACTCCAAGATTGCACCACAGTGGGGGACAGTCATAACATTACACAGGGTGAATGTCGAGACCACACCACAGTGGATGACTGTAAGAACGGCAAGACAAGATGAACGTTCTGACATCAGCCGTTGGCTTCCTCATGGCTGGCCAACTGTAACTTTTCAAAAACCCTTGTTTCGATATTCTTGGATTTTGCTTAGATAAGGGTTCACTTAAAAGCTGTCAAGCATGTCGTACTCGACATTTTAAGCGTTCGTTCATCTAATAGGGAACCTTTAAAAATAACCCTTCCTAAGCCAAAAGAAACCATTGCACTAACCCCTAGAACTTAGCAAAATAATTTGTCAGGAGACACTA
>NC_056726.1:695731609-695756609 GCF_019279795.1 Protopterus annectens | reverse complement strand
TGTGGGGAATGACAGCAATGTGGAAATAGTTTATAACATTTCTAGTAGACCTTTGGAACCACAAGAGGATGCCGTCCTTCAGGAAGGATTTCTTTCATTCCAGCCTCTCCCACTGACTTAGGAGAGGTAATTGCTGACTTTATTTTATTTTTATTTTTATTTATTTTACATTTGTTGACCAGGAGAGTCCAATTCAGATACATGTCCATTTTCAGCAGAGGCCCGGGGAATAAAGCTCCACTGATTAAGAACAAATAACTATGAGATTTCTAAATAGCAAGCAAGTATTCATAGGAAAACACATGATTTAACAAGATTCCATAGTTTTAAAGTTACAAAGTACAATAGTCATTGGTAGTCGCATGTTTTAACAAAATTCCATAGTTTAAGTTAAAGTAGTACTTAGAATGTACTAATTTCCAGTAATAACATTGATTGAGACAAATGTAAGTAAAAGAGGGTTGGGAGTGGATGTTAGGGTTAGTTTTGTGAGATGTGGTTGGGTTTAAAGTTAGAATGTGTATAATTGCTGACTGTTGGTGTGGGTGTTCGCAGGTGAGGCACTATAAGGAGGAGTCACGATTCTTCTTGAAGGGATAGAAGTGAAAAGGAGCACAAGAGTGGGTCAGAGGGTATGTATGATATGGGTCAACCTGGTGGGTAGCAAGGGCATAATCATGTGAGTTTTAGGTGTTCTTTTAGTAGCTTTTTGAATGTAACCATTGAGTTGGGTGAGGTAATAGCAGAAGGTAATGAGTTCCAAATTTTACCAATGTAGTTAGGGAAGAGGGAGTCACCTGCTGTGTTATTGCTTTTGGTCACCTTGATTAGTTTTTTATCACTAGAGTGAAGTTGTCTGGTATTAGTTTGTAGTTTAAGTAGATTAGATAGTAATGTTTTTTTTTCAGGAAAAAGTAGGAGTTTCTGGGTGACTGAAAGCTGACGGGATGAGCGGAGATTTGGGAATTCAAGCCAGTTAAGTTGAGTTAGTGAATAACAGTGGTGGGCATGGTAGGGGGCACCAGTAGCAAATTTGGCAATTTGATTGTAGCAGAGGTTAAGCTTGAAAGTTTCAGTCTTGGTTAGGTTGGTGAAGATGGGAGCGGCGTAGAATAGTGTGGAGAGGAGGTGGGTTTAAGCTATGGTTATTCTAGCAGGTTGGGTTAGAAATGGTTTGGTTTTATAAAGACTGCCCATTTTTTTGTGAATGTTTTTAATAGTTTGATTTATATGTAGATCAAACTTGAGGTTATTGTCAATGGTCACTCCTAGCAGTTGAGTACGAGTGTCTGGAGAGATGACAGTCCCATCTCTGGACACAATATTGTATGTGTTGGGCATTGAGATGGATTTGTTTAGTTTAAATCACAACAATTTGGTGTTTTTGGAATTAAGTAATAGGTTTTTGTTAAGAAACAAGGTTTTTGTAATTTGGAAGGCTTTTTGGGTAATGGAGAGGAGTTTGTGTGGGTTGTTGGCTGAGAGACTATTGTTGAGTTGCCAGCATATTGTGTAACAGTTGCAACTTGGCATATGTTGTGGAGATCATTAATGAAGATGGAGAATAGAAGGAGTCCCAGAATGGACCCTTGTGGGACTCCTGTGGTAATAGGCAGCAGTGAGGATAGGTTGTTGTCCCGTCAAACTTCTTGTTGTCTACCATGTAGATAGTTTTGGAACCAGGCTAATGCGTGATCACTAAGGCCAAGAGTAGTAAGGGAGTGGAGTAGTTTGGGATGGTTGACCATATCGAAGGCTTTTGACAAGTCCAAAAATATGGCAGATGTTAGTTTACCTAAGTGCCTGTTTTGGTTGATGAGGTTGGTAAAAGAAAGAAGGGCTGTGGTTGTACTGTGGGCAGGGTGGAATCCATGATGGGTAGGAGAGTGAAGTTGGTTATTAAGTAGGTATGGCATAAGTTGGTAATGTATATGTTTTTCAAAAGTTTTTGCTAGTGTGGACAGGATGGCAAAAGGGTGATAGTTGGTGAGGTCAGTGGATGTTCCACCTTTATGTAAAGGGATGATGTAGGAGGTTTTCCAAATTGGTGGGATGCTGCTTTCTGACATAGATCTATTAAGTAGAATAAAGATTGGGTAGGCAAGTTCATTAGCAGCCAACTGGAGGTATTCTGCTGGGATGCCATCCGCTGCTAGGGTAGTAGGTTTAAGGTCGGATAGTAATTGTTTGACATAATTGGTAGGGATGGGTGGTATCACTGTAAAAAGTGTAGAGATATCTAGTGTGACTTATGTTTGTTTGCATTAACTTTAATATTGCAATTGACTTTTTCTGACAGTGTTAATATTAATGTATATAAGAAGCCTAGCCTTTTTTTGTTCTAACTTGAATGCTACATTGGATGTTTTTTGTAAAGTACGCAAACGTGACTTAGATTTGATGTTTAATGATGTGCTCTATAAACGGCAACACAGGAAGTTCTATAGCTTATCTGTGAGAGAACAACAAGCCTTAGAGGGCTTATGAACTGATAATATTTGTATAAAGCTAGCCGATAAAGGTGGGTCGGTCATAGTCATGGACATGTCATTTTATACTCAATCAATATCAGAATAATTACATCATACTGAAATATATGAAGGCAGTGTGCTTAAAGATATAGTGCATATTATAAATAAGGTTCTTAATGAATGTTTATTAGCTGGATGGATTAATGAAGATGAATATAAATTTTGTTTTGTTGAATACCCTGTTATACCTATTTTTCAGGCCTTACCTAAGATCCACAAGGATCTGATACGTCCCCCAATGAGACCTATTATTTCGGGATGGGGATGGGCTACTGAAAATATATCTATGTTTGCAGAGAAAAACCTGAAACCAGTACTGAGGG
This sequence comes from Protopterus annectens, assembly GCF_019279795.1. NCBI lineage: Eukaryota > Metazoa > Chordata > Ceratodontiformes > Protopteridae > Protopterus > Protopterus annectens. The sequence continues at coordinate 695,753,755 of NC_056726.1, read as the reverse complement.
ATTATCAATATGTTTTGAGGGACACCAAACAATTTCTTATGGACTTATATACTGTGTTTATGGATGTTGGTGAACAATTTGATTACATTTTCGTCACACTAGATATCTCTACACTTTTTACAGTGATACCAAATGATATGGTATAGATTATTTGAAAGCCTTTTTATTAGGCGCCAGTATGTATAGTCTTTTTAAGATAGACTTATTATGCTTATTAATGGAGACTATCATGGAAAATAATGTCCTTACTTTTTGCAATAATTATTATACGCAAAAGAAAGGTGTGGTGATGGGGACCCCATGTGCCAATAGTTATGCAAATGCAGTATTGGCACATTGGGAATCCCTATATTTACTCTCCAATAATAAATATACTCCCCATATACATTTCTATTGACATTTTGTCGATGATATTTGTATCTTATAGTTTGGAGAGAGGGTATATTTGAATGAATTTTTGGATTACCTACATAATACTACCCCTTTCCTAAAATGTTCTATGAAGGTTTCAGAAACTTGTATAGAGTATTTTGATGTCATATTTTTGTACTTTATATTCCTTTCTACTTAACTAATATATGTGCAACCAATTGTTATCTGTATAAGATTTATCTGTATTCGACTTGTATAAAATCTATACTAATGTACTTAATGTTATACTTGTATATACTGGAGCTTTTCTCCCTGGTCCTCTGCTGAAAAAGGGCCTCGGCTTAGTCAGACATTCCCGGTCAACAAATGTAAAATAAAATAAAATAAATATTATGTAAAGATGTTCTATTAGGTATAATGACAACCCGTTATAAGAAGGAATGTTATGGAAATAGTATTTTACATCGTGATAGTTTACATCCCCCATATATTTATAGAAATATAATAAGGGGACAACTAATGAGATTATCTAGATTGAATAATGATGATAATATGTTCTTAAGAGAAGTTGATCTGATGAAGCGAGAATTTTTACAAAGAGGTTATAAACCATATGAACTACACACACAGATTGACCATGTGATGATGCTAAGGAACACTTCAGGAGTACCCGATTTTTCAGATAAACCTGATTATGTAGAATCTGAAGATAAGATTTGTACAAGAAAAGCCCCTGGTATATGTCTCTCATATTCCAGTAATATAGCTGAGATTTGTGATATCTTCAGAAAGAATTGGCATATCCTTAGAGCGGATAATGCTGTCAATAAGAAAAGAGGTATGAAACCTACTTTTACTTTTATAAATAGATACTCTATTTAATGACAGCTATGCTATGTTAAGAGAGATTTTAAGATGGGTGGTTGCTTGACTACATCACCATGCATGAATTGTCATTTTTGTGAATATACTAACAACTCTAACACTTTCCAACATCCTAGAACAGGAAAGGTCTATAAGTTTAATATAAAAGCAACATGTTAATCCAGAAACTTGATTTATTTAGCCCAATATTGTGTTTGTCATAAATTTTATATAGGAAAAAACAACAGATCACTTATGGAAAGAATAAGGGAGTATATACGTGCTATAAGACAAGGAAATAATAATAATTCTTTAGCACAACATGTTTTGGAAACCTCAGAAACCCATAAGTTCAGTTTTCAGGTAGTGGAGTTAATGAATGAAACAGGTAGATTGGGAGACATAAGAAATAAAACTGAAGATAGAGAACTGTCTTGGATTCTTAAATTACAGGCGGACAAGGAGGGGGGTTTAAACAATAAGGTATCTTTAAGATCGAGACTAAAAATGAGAAGACCTTATATACTTGATTAATTGATGTTATCATGTGACTGTTCTTTTACTTTATTGGTGCTTCAGCTAAATGTATTGTATTTAAACTGTGTTTTGAATGTGAATTTGATATGGTCTGATAAAGTAGTTTTTTGACTTCTTTGGTGAATAAACAACAGGCTCTCTATTATTATTATTTTTGCTTGTTTTTATTTTATTAATATACTTGTGCAAGTTTATTTCATTCAGTTTCCTTAATATACACACACATATATATATATATATATATATATATATATATATATATATATATATATATATATATATATTTGTGTGTGTGTGTGTGTGTGTGTGTGTGTGTGTGTGTATGTGTGTGTGTGTGTCTATATGTGTGTTGAGTAAACATGCACTAAGCCAGATATAATGTTGGACAAAGGACCGAAAGTAAGGGCTCAACATTAGATAATGCACTTGCAAAATGTGGAAGTGCATATAATAACATGTGTTGCATTTGGAGAACTATTAGGATGTCTGAAGTTCAGTCTTCTCTCACTTAATGTGTAACTGATGCCACATTTGACAGCAATCCACAATTTAGTGTGAAACACAAATAAATATGAGTCAAATGTGTGGACTTGCTGCAAACAGCTGGATAGTGGAGAGTTATAGTGCCCTACTACTCAAGACCTCATGTCTCTCCAAGACTGCACGTGGAAACCTTGAAAATGTATAGCACAGTATAAGTATATGTACATATATTGTGAAAACATATGCTTGTATCTACACCAGCAACAACACCCATATTCACTACAGCCCCCCTGTGTCTTCTGGATTTCACCACACATACATCAACAACTAAACAAGTTGTGTTGTGTATAATGTTGTGTGCTCACTCATGGACAGGGCAAATTGATTGTGGCCAGAGGCTTGCCCATCCAAATGCAAACAAACATATATGCTCAGAACAGGTACTGTTGTCACATAGCTAGGCTACTAAACAGTTATCTGACTGCTAGGCAGTTATTTGCAGATGAATGTAAGAAGCAATGTGACTCTGCAGCCCTCCCAAGCTGTTCATCACAAGGATTGGTTACGTCTTCTAGGATTAGTTCACTTACAGCCATTTATAAAGCAGACTTGGGGTGTGGCATGTGCATTAAGTACTGTGTTCTGTAGTCTGTAATTCTAAAAAGGTAAGGCGTTCTAATCTAACTCCATGCCACTAGATGTGCATGTGTGTGTGCGTGTGTCTCCCTACAGAACAAGTGTGAATTCCAAACTGGCATGATTTTGCAGTGTTTTGGGCCTTGCAGTTGATGCATGCCTCCAAACCCTTGGCCTGCACAAGGCCTGCTGATGCCCTCTACTGTAAGATTATCTAAAGCCATGCAAATGTTAGACATGAGCTGTCATGTGTGTGTTAAGTATTGTGTTCTGTGACTTCTAAAATTACATAGGTAGGGGTTCTAATCTCACAGCAGTCCACTAGGTTTGTACATTTCTGTGTGTGCATCTCCCTACAAAACAACTGTGAATCTTACACTGACTTCCAAATGAACATGGTTTTATACTGTTTTGGGCCTTGCAGTTGATGCCGGCCTCCAAAGTATTGTCCCCTATAAGGCCTGCTGATATAATCTATAATAAAAATAAGTCAAATATAACCCCCAAGCGTAGGATGTTGCACCAGCAAAAACAGTAGAAAGTAATCCAAACAGCAGCAGGTGCTGGTGTCAAACGGCCACAAACCAACACTGAAACAGTATACACCAACACGATATTATAGTGAAAGGAAACCTTTCACTAAATCACTCTTCAACTGACAAAACTTCCAAACTTCCAAGTAGAAATCACCACGCTAACTCTAGCAATGCGGAGCAGTAAATCCTTTAATCACAGTGAGCGCTTTCGCCATGCGGCTTCTTCAGACTGTTATACCAGTCTGAAGAAGCCGCATGGCGAAAGCGCTCACTGTGATTAAAGGATTTACTGCTCCGCATTGCTAGAGTTAGCGTGGTGATTTCTACTTGGAAGTTTGGAAGTTTTGTCAGTTGAAGAGTGATTTAGTGAAAGGTTTCCTTTCACTATAATATCGTGTTGGTGTATACTGTTTCAGTGTTGGTTTGTGGCCGTTTGACACCAGCACCTGCTGCTGTTTGGATTATAATCTATAATAAGATTACTTAAAGTCATGTTAATGTCAGACATGAGCCATAGAGTGTGCAATAAGTACTGAGTTATGTCGTCTATAAGCATAGACAGTCAGGAGTTATGTTCTCACTGCTGCTGACTTTGTGTGTGTGAGGTATATCAGCCTATGGGACACTCTCAACTTCTCTTCAACAGACACTGCTAATTTCAGTAGCAATAGATTATTGCTAGTGTATATGTCAAAACAGGCAATGGGTACACAGTGGCCTGACAGATGCATACATGTAAGATGTTATTATGTTTATGGTGTTATTCTAAGGTAAAACAGTACCTGACAATGTAGGAAAACATGATGGATTGAATACAATGCTTTGCCAGGCATATGGCATTTGCCTGAACCATAATCCTGTTATTATGACAGGGTCACAAGAGCCAACTTACAAATGTGACAATGTACAATTCCAGCAAAGTAAGGGTCATGCTGGTAAACCCTTGGGGTCACAGAAAAGAACACACTCTCTGTAAGTACTCTTTGCAGTGAAGATGTGGATGTCTGTGCATGCACAGAAAACCTGCTCAAGTTTACTGTAAGTACTTTGGCCTTGCATGGCTACAATGCATTTCAAACAACCAGACAGCAAATGGAAATTGTGTGAATTTATGTTAGAGTACAGTTACATGTTCCAGGAACCTAAATGTATGGTATGACATAGATGGGACATGCTGAAGGGACAGGAACATCTCTAAAAGGTGTACATTTCTCTGCAGTAGGCTTCACATCCATATCAAGCAGAGCACCTCCACTACCCTATTGAAGGGCAGGCTGAATGCATTTCTGTGAATCTGTTATCTAATATCGACCACTGCCACTGTAGACCTTGCTAGACAAACCTTGGACATCTATGTCATCTGACATTAAACATCATATTGTGATGCAACAGGCACAGTCCTATTCACCATCAGGTCACTACCCTAGTCACATCCTATGAACCTCAGAACGCAAGGCACAATGCATGCAAAACTGAACTGATTGGTCTAGTTGCTACTCAAAGCATCTACATTAAAGAGGCTACTATAAGCCTACAGACCCTTGCATCATCTGGGACAAGACTGTGGACCACCAGGCAGGCTGTGGCCTGCTTCTTATCTTGGGATCGGTGCTAAAGATTTGCATCTTGTGAGAGAAGAAACAAAGGAGAATCGTATCCCAGCACAGTGAAACTATGGTGAGACCAGCACTAGTAGGAGCGAGGCAGTAACCATTCATGCGACTCCACTATGTTCATTATTCCTGACAAGCTAATTCTTTGTTTTCAGTAAGCAACACTGGATTTGTTTCTAACTTCAGAATATTTGCCTAAATACTTCATCCTTAAATTTTAAAGGTCTATGTATTAGTTTCCCCTCAATTGTTTTCCAGTGCTCTGTACAGAATACGACACGTTAAGTGACATTTTTCCTCTAAAAGCACGATTGAATTTTCTCCAATACATAGTTACACACTGGACAACTAGCCTGTAGTGAGAAGCACTGTCCACATAGTTGACATTGGCTGATATTCTCACAACTGTCTAATCAATAAAAAAGGGTCTGTTGCCATGGATATGAACTTTCCCACTATCTTTGTTACCACCATGGTGGATTATGGGCATCCTGAGGCAATGTAGAAATTTCCTCAAGTTTACTGACAACTAGTCCATTCTCAAACAAACTGATATGGTATGTGAGAGATGCAGTTACACAATGTCACTGGAGGCAAAGCTCTCACATGAAAGTATACATAATGTCAATAAAGTGGCCAGTATACACGCCACACCTATCACATGCAGTTCAAAGCAGACATATGCTGAGGCACTTAAATGTAACTTTCCTAAACCACAAAGACCTCCTAGATGAAGTACAGATAAAAAATACCTTTAGCAGCCCCAGATGCAATCTTTCAAAACAACACTCACATCAATACATAGAGGTACATCTCATGGAGGCTCAACCTCTAAGCCCATAAGGCAAGCGACTACACAAGCCAACAATTTTAGTTATTGGAGACAACATTGTGAGACATGCTGATGTCCCTCTCACCAGGCTAAGTAAAGAGAAAGGCACAGTCAGTTGCTTATCAGGGGCTGGGATTCACCACATTACATACACATAGTGAGATCATTGGACCACAAGTACTAACATGACTCAGTCATAGTCTATGTGGGAGTACACAACCTGAGATGTACCTCCCTAGACTATATTAAGAGTGACCTCTTGGTCTTGGAGCTCTCAGAATCTGTGTTGGAGCTCTCAGAATCTGTGTCCCAGCTCCAGGCTGGTATAAGCCTAGCAATGAGCAGCACGTCACCTCCAAGGATGATGCCACAATATGAACAAAGATGATTGACTTTAATAATTGTCTTATTTTCTGGTGTAATTCTAAGGGGGTGCATATTTGTCAGCATGGAAGAAGATGATCAACAGATCACTCTGCTTTAGCAGGGATGGTCTGCATTTCTCCCCTATAGGCTTTCAAATATTAGCTAAAACAATGCCTTTCCCCATAGTGCCTTTTTAGTCAATGTCAAACTGAAAATACTTCCAAAATAGCAAGGCAAAACCAAGAAAATCTTAAAATATCACTGCTCAATGCTAGGACTATAAACAAAAAAATCCACTCCCTAGAAGCTCTCTTTACCCTAGAGAATGCTGATGTCTGTGCCATCACTGAGACATGGTTTAAAGCCATGGAGAGCACAATAACATTGCATGGTTATAATGCCTTCCACACATTTAGACCAGCTACTTCACAGGCAGGGACTAAAGCTGGAGGTAACTGTGTTTACATCAAAACTAAATATACTTCAAGGCTGGTCAAACAGGACAATACTCTTGAGCTGCTCCATGTTCAAATCACCATAGGCAAAATCGAATATTACTACCTTGCAAGCTATAGGCCCCCGTCTAATACCCAGGAAACTCATACCATGTCTTTAAACTTATTAGAAACACTAACCATCCAACCCAATACCATATTCATGGGTGACTTTAATTACTCCACTTTTAACCAGGAATCCTATATGACACCAAACGTACAGGCACAGAGATTCCTGGATTTTGTAAACACAAACTCCCTGGACCAGATAGTCAACACACCAACCAGGGGTGCAAACATACTGGATCTATTCTTCACTAATATGGGAGAGTGATGCACACCCCCTAGTGTAATGTCTTCCATGGTAAGGTCAGACCACAAAATGGTCTCTTTTGAAGTAAAAATAAAATCTGGGCACGCAGCTAAACATGGAAAATTCAGGAACTACTCTAAGGCTAACCTCCTGCTATTAAGTGATAATCTGGAAAATTTTCAAGCCCCCATAAACTCTGAGAACACTGCAGCCTATGCAGAAGTGTTCACAGAAACCCTGTACATGCATGTTAATAGCTGCATAGAGGCAAATGTTCCCTACAGGAAGAAGTACAGATCTAACTCAAAATCAAGCCATCCTTGTGGAATCATAGAAACAGTAGGCTGTATAACAGAAGGAAGAAAATCATGGCAAAACTTAAGAGGTGCAGCACACAGCAGGATAAAAGCACTGTCATCAAACTAAACAAAGAAATCAGAGGACAAATAATGCCTACCAAAGCCAAATTCGAGGTAAGTTTGGCCTCCTAAGCCATGGACAACCACAAAGCATACTTTAGATATGTCCACAACCTCAAAAGCATTACACAATTGTGTGCAGAACTCTTGTAAATGGAACCACCTATAATGAGCCAAAAGATATAGCAAACCTCCTTGTTGATAAATTCAGCTCCAGCTTTACCCCTCTCTCCCCCTCAACCTTCCTTCAGGAAATACCATCAAATGTAACTCCCCATACTATCACTAGGGAACAGGTCCTTCATGCTCTCTCTAAGACTAGGAACACTGCATTGATGGGCCTAGACAATATCCCAGGATACCTGCTAAATTCCATGAAACATGACCTATCAGGGTCTCTGGAATTACTATTTAACTGCAGCCTCCAAACAGGCTTTGCGCCTCATGAATGGAGAACAGCAACAGTCATCCCTCTGCACAAAGGTTGACCATCTATAGACCTTGGAAACTACAGACCCACAAGTCTCACTATTCTTACATGTAAAGCCATGGTAAGAATTATCATGTTAATAATCAATAGAGATATAGTAGACCTCCAGACACTGAACTCAACCCAGTTTGGTTTCATCAAGGGCAGGTAATGCCTGCTCAACCTGGTGGACTTCATTAAGAGGACAACCAAAGCAATGGATGAGGGAAAATGGTTCACACTGCCTACCTTGACCTGACAAGGCATTTGACACTATATCCCAATCAGCCATGGTTGACAAAATCAAGAGGGCAGGTACAAACTCGTATGCAACCCAGTGGATAGCCAACTGGCTCACAGACAGTACCCAGGCAGTTAGTACTGGGGAGTTCACCTGTACAAAAGGGCCAGTCACAAGTGGAGTCTCTCAGAAATCAGTCCTTGGACCGCTCCTTTTTGGCATTTACTTCTCTGAAGTCAAGGCCAATGCCAGTCATCTCTGGTTGACTAAATTTGCAGGTGATTGCAAATTAGGAGCTGTCATTGAATCTCATACTGACACAAATGTTCTCCAGGAGGTGATGACACAGACATACAACTGGTGTCAGAGCCATGGACTAAAACTAAATACCAGGAAATGCACAATACTATCCTTTTTGAAGTCATTCACCCCGGTAACTATCATATTGACAACACACCTCTAACAGCTGACCCAGTAGTCAAAGAATTAGAGACGCACATAGATACTAATCTAGTCTTTGACTGTCATGTGTCTACTGTACTGAGGAAATCATTCACTGTTGCACAACTTATACACAAATGTATGGCATCTAAGTCTAAGGAAGTCATTGTTCCACTGTATTTGGCATTCATCAGACCTATCATTGAGTACAATGCCCCCCCCAGGCATATCCAACAAATGGAACGTCCACAGAGGTTCCTTACTAAACCAGTACAGCGCATAAGTAAAATGTCCTATGCAGACTGTGTCAAGACCCTATCCCTGTATTCTGTCTCCTACAGGCTTTTGAGGGGAGATCTATACCTGGCATATAGGGCATTGTCAGACCTCACATCCTGCATATCCACAAAACAAACATCACCAGAATTACCTGTTCTAAAGACTTATACCTTGCCTGTGATATAAACAGGACCTAGTGGAGAAACAAGTATTTATCTCAGAGATTACCCCCTCCATGGTACAGGCTCCCCATCCATGTGAAGCAGAGTTCCTCCCTAACCCAATTCAAGTGCAGCTTGGGCAATTGGATGAGGAACAGGAAATGCATACCTGGTTTGGCACCTGTGTCTATAATGGACACAGGCAAGCTGTAAATGGTTCATCTTCTAAGCCCCTGCTTATAAATGTTTCATCTCCCAACCCCCCACTTACACTTACCAAGGGCATCAGACCTTGCCAGAGATTTAGAATGCATGTCTAGGCTTAAAAAAGCACTTGTGTCTGTTAATCTAGTAAACGCCTATGAACATATTAACCTATGCTATATTACCATTCTGATGGCATTTGTCTTCTGTGCTGGCATTCAGTCCTGTGCTCTGATGTTGATGGGTTGATTGTAGATGTGTACCCATAGGTGTGTACTACACAATCCAGAAAGAGAAGTGTAGATATTTCCATGAGACATATTTCATTGTGTGCCTCCACAGCCCTTACAGCAGCATCCATTTTAACACAGACAAATTTCTATGTTATCCACATTATAAATGGCAAAGTGCAATATCTGCAAATGACCTACTGGTATCAACAGCACTAACGGATGAAAGGAATTCATACTAATGTAGATAGTCACCCTGTGCATCTGACACATAGCTTTATTTCCCTGCATCCATGAGAAAGATGATAGGGATGTGGCACAGTTATCATAACTTGCACAGGGTGTTGTGTGGGGGTGCAGGTGCCTAGGCTGACCCAATAAGTTTGCAAGCGTGTGTGTGAGTAAGCAAGGGAAGCAGGAAAAATGGACCATGAAAATGTTATGTGTGTGTCTGTATGTGTCCTCAATGTGACACTGGTGTGTGAGTGTCTGCATGAACACAGGCTAGCTCAGTGCTAGCCCTATGTGTTTGTATGTTGGACAGCTGTGAGCCATGCATGTTAGAGCTGATAGTTCATCTTCTCCTCCCCCGGACATAAGAATCAGAGATCGCAACTCTTCCCTGTGACTTCAATTGGTCGCCAACCTAGTATTTATCTGTATAATATTACTGATTGTTACTTTATAAATATGTTATTCTAATGGCGTTTCACTGTGTTTGTTTTTCATGCCAACCTACACCATTTGTAAATGTATTCTGTATTGTCTTATCTGTGGAGCTTTTCTCCCCGGGCCTCTACTGAAAATGGACATGTATCCAGCTAGACTAGCCCGGTCAACAAATGTAAAATAAGATAAAAATAAAAATAAAAAATAAAAAATAAATAAAATAACTGGCTCTGCCAGGTGTTGCACTGACACCTCCATATCCAAGGTCAGATGCTGTGCTACTACCTGAAGGTGACTGATGTCTGCTGGGCATGTGTCCTGCATGGGAATCCCCAGGACCATAAGCCCATGGCCTGCTATGTCTTGATGTGGACAGCACACTTAACTCTGGAGCACTGGATGTACTGCCACTACAAGAGCATGTTTGGGCATTGCCATATTGACTCTTAGCAGATCTAGTTGCTGATCTACTCCTATGAGGCTTACGCTCAACTCCAGTCAGACATTCCATCATAGACAGTGTGCGTTCCATGACAGATAGTGTGCAGTCTGTCTCAGACCTACCTCTTTCCACTGTGTGAGTCAACTGTTTCAGGGTATCAGCAACATGGTGGAGGCAGTCACAGATGTCACATTGTGCTGCATCCATAACCCTGAGCATTCATCTGAAGTTCCTTTCTGAATGTGCTTGTGCCTTCATGATGGCCCAAAACATACACCAAGGGAACCATAATGAGACACCTGCAACAGGTGGTGGAAGGACAGCAAGTCTCCTACAAGCACCCCTATCAATCTGCCTGTGTGGAACCTTGCCAAAAGTTTGGCTATGGGCAGTTCCAACAGTCACTGAATCCCACAGTAGCCACACTTTCTGTGTATGGTAATAATAAGGGCAGAAGAGGGATTTAAACCTCTGTATCTGAGTCAGCCTCTGCAACCCCCAGCTGTGCCTCACTTTGGCCACCATCATCATCAGAGTCTGTCGAGACACTAACATCAAGTGGTGTAGGGGAAAAAAGACCAACCTCCCTGGCCATCTGTGATAAAAAGGAAAAAGTAAGACATTAACACCTGCAATATTATGCTCTGCACTAGTATGGTGCAATATATATTAAGCTGTATGCACTGCTGTCACTATAACAGACTTGTATACCTCCTAAACTCACAGAATAGGACATATGGACATTATTTTTAACACCAATCTGTAATGATTTAGAAATAATTATTCAGAAAACAATAATCTTATGAGCAAAAAATAAATGATGTACACTGTTGACATTCTGCTAAAATCTGTACAGCTGACAGTTATGGCAATCGTTAATGTCTGACAATAGTTTTCAAGTCAATCACTATGGTCATTCCTACAAGGCAGAGGTATGAATCTAAACTGTGGACATTCAAAAAATATCTGCACAGTTGACAATTATGCAGACGGTACTTTAATCCAGCCAGCAGGCGTGGGATAACACTTTAACTAATACATTGAAATATATCTACATCTCTGACATAACAGTTTTCTGCTTACCAGAAACAGGAGCACAGCCTCTTCCAATTTCTGATGGTCCTGAAAAAAACTTGAGGGAGAGGTAATAGCAACAGCACATTTTATAGTATAACAGGGGTTAATACTTCCAATACTCTCATATCTACAGTAACTGCAAGGTTAAAAGGTATGTGGGTAACAATCTCTAAATGAGCTTACAACTGCATCTAACTTACCCCCCCCCCCCAAAAAAAACACTTGACACCTATGTAAAACTATATACACCTTGACAGGAAGAATGCAACAGTATTCTACTGCTGATCTAACTAAGCATTCCTGGAAGCTCATCTTCAGAGGAATGAGTGGCACCTACATCCACAACATAGTGGTTGATGATTGTCTGGGAGCTGTCCTGTGTAGCAAGGTTTGCCAGGAATTCCTCTATGGCTATGAGAGGAGGTTCTGCTGCAGGACCACCACCAGTGACCTAATGATTCCTGGCCACATCAGCTACACACCTCCTTGCTACACTGATCATGTCTGTGGCATGGCGCAGAACCTGATCGTAGCTACAATTTTGATAATCCATGGCACTGATATTGTACAGCATTCCATCCCACAGGGTTGCACGTTCTGACCTATTTGCCCTTACTCGCGGCAGCATGACCTGATAATGTTGTTGCAATGTAATGATGCCTGTTTTCCACCTCAGAAAATGGTGGCCCATGACGTGCATGCATAATGTTTACTGAAATACAAAGAAATAACACATATAAGGATCGCATATGTATGAGTAAACTATGTAGAGATACAGCAATAAAGGAAGGCTATCAGTATTCACCACTTGATTACACATCTCATATTCAGCACTGGGCCAAAAATACAAAGGGTGTGGATGCAACTAGGATAGTAACAACAATGACATATTCTTGTTTGTGTCATGACAGTTACTCATGTATGCTCACACCCGCAATACAGGAGTCTATTGTAGTGTGCCCCATAGCAGGAAATACGCCACACACACAAAAAACAAAATGTAAACAATAGTGGCAACAAAACATCAGTGTACTGTTATGACTGCTATCAAAGGAAGTGCCCAAGAGGCCTGTGTACCTAGGTATCAGACAACTTTACACCCTTGGTGTACTCTACATCTTCTCTATATCTAACAGGGCTGGAGATCAATGCCATGTCATCAGTACAGTTCTAATATAGGCTTAATGATGTAATCCACATTCTCCTTGAGTATACTCAAACATATGCATCACGTAGGAAATAAAATGGTTACATACCTGATGGAGTACACTACTCCTCTGTTGAAAGATATTGCTCTACAAGAAATATGTTAACGAGTTAGACATAAGGTGTAAGTTTCATCACACTGGCTTGCCTAGCTAGAAATATGTAATTTATTTGATGGTTCTTATTAGCAGTTGATTGTATCTGAACCAATATGTAGTTCAGAAATGCTAAATGCAGCCTACACAGCTGAATTGGAGTTTAATCAGCCAATCCCATGCAACTAGCCAACAAGATATAAGGAATCAATGTAGATTCCAACCCCTTTCTTATATATTGGGGTGTAAATTTGAGGGGTAAAGATACAATGTCAGCACAGAAAGCATGTTTGTAGCAGCTACTTTTTACATACAGATTTATGTGCTAGAGGCTGAATCTGATGCTGCTGGCAATAGGCATAGACAGAGAGGGTGAAACAAAGAAATAACACATATAAGGATCGCATATGTATGAGTAAACTATGTAGAGATACAGCAATAAAGGAAGGCTATCAGTATTCACCACTTGATTACACATCTCATATTCAGCACTGGGCCAAAAATACAAAGGGTGTGGATGCAACTAGGATAGTAACAACATTGACATATTCTTGTTTGTGTCATGACAGTTACTCATGTATGCTCACACCCGCAATACAGGAGTCTATTGTAGTGTGCCCCATAGCAGGAAATACGCCACACACAAAAAACAAAATGTAAACAATAGTGGCAACAAAACATCAGTGTACTGTTATGACTGCTATCAAAGGAAGTGCCCAAGAGGCCTGTGTACCTAGGTATCAGACAACTTTACACCCTTGGTGTACTCTACATCTTCTCTATGTCTAACAGGGCTGGAGATCAATGCCATGTCATCAGTACAGTTCTAATATAGGCTTAATGATGTAATCCACATTCTCCTTGAGTATACTCAAACATATGCATCATGTAGGAAATAAAATGGTTACATACCTGATGGAGTACACTACTCCTCTGTTGAAAGATATTGCTCTACAAGAAATATGTTAACAAGTTAGACATAAGGTGTAAGTTTCATCACACTGGCTTGCCTAGCTAGAAATATGTAATTTATTTGATGGTTCTTATTAGCAGTTGATTGTATCTGAACCAATATGTAGTTCAGAAATGCTAAATGCAGCCTACACAGCTGAATTGGAGTTTAATCAGCCAATCCCATGCAACTAGCCAACAAGATATAAGGAATCAATGTAGATTCCAACCCCTTTCTTATATATTGGGGTGTAAATTTGAGGGGTAAAGATACAATGTCAGCACAGAAAGCATGTTTGTAGCAGCTACTTTCTACATACAGATTTATGTGCTAGAGGCTGAATCTGATGCTGCTGGCAATAGGCATAGACAGAGAGGGTGAAGATCTTACAGGATGACAATACAGAAGAGTAACTGTGGGACTTGTGGCAGCCTTGATTAACAACCAGAGCCAGATTGAGGGAACTCATCCCACTGGAAATTAAAGTATGTGTTTAAGGTACGTATGTTAGCCAAAGGTATCAATAACAGAGTAAAAGGCAACATGCTTGGTGTGTCCTAGAACAAGGTAGGGGGACACTAACCATTTGAATAACTGCCAAGTCATGTGTTATGTCATGGTAGTCACCTGGAACATGTGTGCTGGCAACTTTTTTTTTTCTAGCACAACTCCCGTACATGTCTGTTACTTTTACACCTCTGGTTGTCTGGAATGTTACTGGCAAATCATTGTGGACTGCAGTCTAGAATTACTGGGCCATATTTGAATTTACATAATTCAAATTCCTCTAGGAATTCATGGTAATGTATAACCTGGCATTCAAGGCACTTTCTAGGGTTGTAATAACAATAGTTAAAATGTGTTCCTATCTGTAGGCCTTTGGCCTGCATTATTTAAAAGCAGATATTCCATCTTCACTGCATTGGGTGAATAAATATGTGATGACACAGTCGTACATATCACAATTTATAATGTGATGTACACATACATGTATTTTAAATGCTAAAAACAACTGTATTTGAACCCAGGACCATGTGAACTATAACATAAATATTTTCAAAGCATGTCACAGATTGAGCTACAGAGTCACTGATATAGCAGGCAAGTTTTTACATGCACAAATAATTGCACACTGAACTGCTGTTACATACCTCACTTACATATATTACTATGTGTATGGCTTTATAGTGTCCCATTTCTCTACCAGATTCCCAGTTAAATTCCAATGTTTCCATTAATCTTTTAGCAGATTTGCTGTGCAATCATGTAAACATACTTAACGACGAGAAAATGACAATTAATATGTTTTGCTTATAGCACCAGTGGTAATTAACTGGTTGTGTGGCTTGGGGGGGTTGATGCACTATTGTTCAAGTCAGGTGGTACTGGGTTTGATATAGGGCATAGGTGAACTTTTTGAATGTGATTATTATGCTTTCAAATACATGTAATAATACACCACCATTTAGCATAGCGTAGCTCTGCTGTGCATATTGCAGCATCATGCAATGATTCTTTAAAGAAAAGAAAACTGGGAGATAGGAAAGTGGTGAAATGGGGTGCAAGCAGGGGGAAAAACATAATGAAAGGCAGGCAGAAATTTGCAGGAAAGGTGTAGGAAAGAACCATAGCTATCCATTTATTCAACCACAACAACTGTGCACTTGCAAAATTTTTAGCTCTATTTGGACTGTCACCCCCAGAGAAAGGGGTGATGACAACATAAGTGTGTTGTCAAGCCAATTGGACCAAATTAAGTGTGTCCGGTGGATAAATGTGTGAAACAGAGAGCTATGTGTGGGACAATATTTTTTTCAGGACAGATGCCCCTTTTTTAAGGTGAGAGTGGAATGTTGGGGAAGGGACATAGGTATATGTGGGGAAGGTAAGTTGGGAAGGTGAGGAAGCATTTGCAGATAGACAAGACATACAAAATGGCAAACAGGGGTGGAGAGGAACACAACACAAGAGGGGGTGAACACCTTGGTTGAGGAGGGGTTGGGGGGATCTCGGTCGCATGGACATCAGACATGGTAAAAGTGTCACTCAAGTTCTCATATATGGAACTGTCAGCACTGCACTTTCACTGCTCCTGTGGAGACAGTAACCGGCACTAGTGCCTGTGGCCAGACTGCCACACTAGGTTGGACAGTATGCTCTCCATCTGGGATAGGTGTGTGCCAACAGTCTGCTGCACAGGCCTACGCACCATGACTGGCAGTTGTGCACTGGTGACATAGGCATCCCCTCTGCCTCCACTTCCACAGGCGGGCACACTCACTGCCTGTTGGGTGGAACTACCTGATGGAGAAAGTAGTACAGGGGCAGCAGGGGAGTGCCACAAGTCTACATCCCAGACTGGGCCCCTGTGCCTCAGTCGGGGGAGCCAAAGTAGGTGGATCACTGAGAATTTGTCTACCTTTTTGCACTGTGGTGAATAAAATAGAAACATAAAGGAAAAAAAAAAACAAGCATAACCCAAACAAATGTAATGAATAAGATAAAAGAAAACAATAATGAATAATGGAAAAAATGGAAAATAATATACACAACAATAAATAATGCAAATGAAAATGTATTTAACAACAAAGCAATATTAAATTATTCATTAGGACAACATAAGAGGTAATACCAAAAATATAATAGCAAATGATAATAGTAAATATATTAATTAAATAAATAAAATAAGTGAAGGGGGTGGGGTGAGAGAAGAAAGAAGAACATTAGTAAATTCACAGATACTATAGCCAAACATACTACTAATAAATACTTTTAGATATGTTAGATTTTACTTGTAACACTACTGACTGCTGTGACATTTATTATTCGAAATACTACCCTGCTCCTTGCACACACCCTATAGTTCAGATCATATTGCATCCAGCAATCATTCAGTGTTGCTTATATTGGATATATAATGTTCCATGTATGTACTTCTCAACCTCTCAGCGCTAGACATTATGGCCCATGCCATACATAATGGTGAGACAAAGGCACAATAACAGAGAACATTCTTACATAATGTGTGCTTACAATAGTAACAAGGTGTTTTGATAACAGATTTGCTTTTAAAATGCATTTTGAGAGATGTCTAATATCTGTAATTAAGAGGACTGACATTTTTTCTGACATTGATCCTCACCAATGTGGCTGAGACTGCCAGTAAAACAAGATCATATACCAAACAACCAAACAAACCACACATATGGGGCAATATTCAGTACATTCTGCAAAAATCATGACAGTTGAAAGGTATGCCCATGTACACTGATTACACCTGACAGCTAGACATTCAAGGCACGGGTCTACGGGTTTGCAATTCGCATGCAAGCATGGTCATGTTTTAAAGATGAAATGCTAATACAGTATTGAAAACAGCACAATTTTTCAGTTGGTTGTTGTGGGATTAGAACACACAAGCGGTGACTTCAGTAATACTGAACATTTTATTTGAAATACAACATTATCACAGCACTGTCTCCAGTTACACTTTATTGATTTATGTTGTTTCATATCTTGCATTTATATACATGGATAGCTACCTAGGAATTCTGTTAACATACATGTTTATCCTAATCAGTTATTGACTGCAATCAACAGCCTATTTCCAACAATGAGGAGATCACAACATTGAATCTTAATCTGAGTATTCAGCAACATTGAGTAATGGTTGGAAGCTATGCTACACAGTACTGCATGCTTGCTTGCTTTTACAGTTCAGATATGCACTGACACATTAATGAAAATCTATGAAGTCTCACGTATTTCATACCTTACTGTTAAGGCTGCAATATCTGTATTTATTATTTTATTATTAACTTAAGCATTCATTAATTATTTTGCTGATTTTCTTACATACCACATGTTTACCTCATCCTAGCCACACGCCTTGCATGGGACCGCACATTGCAAGCCCTCTCTCCTGCAGCTGTTGTAAGAGAGGAAAACCATTATGCATACCAGTTTTGCACAGATTCAGCTTGTATATTTATAAATGACTATAAAATATACTTACATATCTGTGGGTGTTCCCCACCTGTATCCCATGGATCCACTGATCCAAAGTACCCTTCTTCCTGCATTGGATGTCATCATAATGGTGATGACACTGCTCACCAGTGTGGGGGATACCAGTTGAACTGGTCAGGTCCCTGGCAAAACTATCCCAGGCCTTAGACTTGCATTCTGATCCAACAAAGTTCTGCAGAAACCAGAGTCCATGGTGCTGTACCAGAGTCCAATAAAAATCCTAGACTCCTGAACAACCCAACACTCTGCCCAAAAGTGCACTTTTTTTCCAACAACAGCCATACCTGCACATAGGATTAGGGTCCAGGGAATACTGAGCAATTTCCACCACTTGCCATTTAAATAGGATGCATTCCCACCACTGGACATCATACTGAAACTTTCAAAAATGCGCTGTGTCACTTAGCATCAGGCAAACATGGAAAACCCATGTTAAAGTGATGCTTAGCATCATGCACCTTTTCTAAATATAACAATAAGTGAATTTAAGGTGAACAGATGTTTCAGTGCCCTAACACAGTTTCACAGCAGTATGTCACTGCCCATGGCTCAAAACCAGAGTCTAGTACACTATAGTTCATCACTCAACCTATCTCGTCACAAGACTAGTGACGGGAACACATGTATCTTCACTTATACTGTAAAGGTGCTACTGTAAGCATAGCACAGCTTTGCTGCATGGATCTGTTTGGTGCTAGGCACTGTACAGCTAAACAATAGAAAGCATCTGATTTCTATTTTTAGATGTCTGGTGCACGTCTAATGCATGGGTGCACAGAGCTAAGCATAGCTACATAAAACGGCACATCACACAAACATGCCCATAAAAAGAAAAAAAAAAACAATTGATCACATATGGTTGCTATTTTAGATGTCTGGCACATCTCTGATGCATGGGTGAGCAGAGCTAAGCATAGCTAAATAACGCGGCACATTGCACAAATGTGCATAAAAAGAAAAAAAAATGTAATGCATCCGGTTGCTATTTTTAGATGTCTGATGCATGTCTGATATATGGATGCACAGAGCTAAGCATAGCTAAATAACACAGTGCATTGCACAAACATGCACATAAAAGTTAAAAAAATAATAATAATAAATCTAAATTAGTAAAATAATTGCATACATAGCTCCGGCAATATTTCTTATACTTCTTTAGGTCAGGTTAAAGGGCTGACATGTATGTGGGTGTGCCATCAGTGTTACATGGATTCATTATCTGTGTTGTTCTGTTAGGGTTTGCACTGCAAAACCTCCCTTAGGTGTGCCACACCATTAATATGCATGGTGCACAGTTAAGGCAAGATTGCAGCTGTGTACATGGATACATTCCTTGTAGGCTCTACAAGAAGCCTACATGGACTTTATAGAATCCTGCTGGCAATTATGGCATGTTTAGATAGAGAGTCAGATGAGAGAATTTGATTGAAGCAAGGAAATGAGTAAAGAAGGGGGGTAAGGAATGAATAGGAACTTGGTCATACATAGGCATATAGTTTACCCTTGGGTTGAGAAAGAAGAGAGCCAAATATTGGACCTATTCAGATTTTTGACTAACTGTTGAGATGTTACCCTTACAAGGCTGCATTTACCAAAATAATGTCACAACCTTAGCAAGTTGCACTATTTTATTAAAGCTGACCTTACTCCTGGAATGAATGTATTTTATAATGGTTCTTCTTGAATACCTACATTACCTACAAAGCAGTGAATATGACATGGGTCTAAAATACTGATACTGCACTCATGAACAGCCTGTGAAAAAACAGTAAATTCAAAATTTTATGAGAAACTGTTTAAAAATGCCAATTAAAATAAGAGCACATCATTGCAGATTTGGCTATTTCCAATCCCAGTGCTGTTAAATTCATATTAGGACTGTAGTATTCTTTAAGATGGCTCCTGTGATTCCACATACTAACTGCAAAAATGATACTTCCAGCTAAACAGGCACAGTGAAAGTTCCATAACTTTTGAGGTAAAGACCCACAGAAAGTATGCTAAAATGAGATTTAGAATATGCTTCTCAAAGAAGGATGAAGCTGTTTTTATTTGTTAAAATGCCTACGGAAATGCATTGGGCTGTTTCTGTAAACACTCATATTAGTTTGTAATTACCGACAGAAGGAAGATACATCTCAGATAAAGGTAAGTAAAGGATTTTACAACTAATGGGTAAATACTATCAAAGCAAATGGATAAGAAGAAGGGGTCTACAATGAGTGATTTTCTTATGGATGAGAGAGTTAATCAGGGAGCATTTTCTTTATAAGACACGGATAACATTTTTTCATTCTTTTCCTTAGTACACTACTTTGGGTTGACAGGATCGATTCTTTCAGGAGCACTACAACTTCCAAATACCCAGACTCTTGCGTTTATATCATGTTATTGAAAGATGAAAATAGCAAATGCTATTTCATCGAACCTAAAATATCGAAACCATATAATATCAAACATTCAGAAAAGCAAATTTTTTCCTTGGGGAAAAAATTCGCTATTCCGAAATGCATACATACAACACAAGCATAGCTAAAAAAACATTAATACACACACACATACACTTATAGTCCTACAACTAACCCTACACTAAACTATACAGACACTAGTTTCTATCCACTTACCTTAACCCAAACCCTAACCCTAAGGTCACCTAACCTGCACCCTAACCATAACTCATTCAACCTGCCCCTACCTAACTCACCTAACCCACGCCCTAATCCTAACAACCACACAATCGCACACTTACCTGAACCCAACCCATAAATTTCCACCACAGGGCTGAAAATAGTGAAGCTACAGAACTGGCCAACCAAATTCTTTCCCTAGGAAGGAATTCGGTGTTCTGCAGCTTCTCTATTTTTAGCGTTCACTCAAAACGGGTTGATATTAGAACATTCAAAGTTTTAAAACTTCAATGTTCTGATATAGACCCAGACACTCACAGCATCAGTGTAAAAGGTCTGGATGAGGATAATAGCAGGAACCTGTAATAACTGGAAGAATTATGGAGAATAATCTTTAGTTCACAGATTGGCATTTGCTGCCTGGATACACACTAGTGACATTATGGAATAAAGAGTTTAGATTTGCACTTCATCACCAATATCACTTGCTTTTTCCTGAGATAATACTTTATAATACTGCCTCAGTTTTCATTGATTTACTGTTTCAGCTTTACATTCATTTGAAAAACACACGAATGTTGCATTCTGTTTTCTAAAAAAATGTACAAGGTGATATGCCCATAAATCATCTCTTAGATGTCAGATTACTTTTGTTTCTTGAAAAGGAAAAGATAGCCAGACATTCAGTTAAGTAGTTTAAATACACAGACAAAGGGACGTCATGTAGACATATATTTCTCTAAATATTTATTCAGATTTATATTGTATCTTTCAGTGTTTTTAAAGGCTAAACAAAATTAAAATGTATGCGATCCAAATTAATTAATTCCTTTTTTACAGAAAAAAATTTCCCTGTGCCTTCTGTTACTTTTTATTTTTATATTCTCAGTTTGATTTCCTGCTGTTTTTATAAAAGATATGTGTACCTGTGTTCACTTATATCTAGTATGAAGAATCTGATAGGCTTCTCTAAGTCTTCTGCATGCATGATTGACCTGCACCTGCAGTGTCCTTAAATGCACTGCCATTTGTAGATTTGTTTCTGACTCTTCACAGGATTGATGATACTTAAAAGATGAAAATGGCAAATAGAGTACACCTGGAGAATATGAAGGTTGACCATCTAGGAAGGGGATAGTTGTACCTCAAAGCAGTGCTTGTGTCTGTGTGTGTGCGTGTGCGTGTGTGTGTGTGCATACATGTGTGTGTGCGTGTGTGTGCGTGTGTGTGTGTGTGTGTGTGTGCATGTGTGTGTGTGCATGTGTGTGTGTGTGTGTGTGTGTGTGCGTGTGTGTGTGTGTGCATGTGTGTGCGTGTGTGTGCGTGCGTGTGTGTGCGTGTGTGTGCGTGTGTGTGTGTGTGTGTGTGTGTGTGTGTGTGTGTGTGTGTGTGTGCACGTGCACATGCCTGCATGAGCACATGTGCATGTATATGCATGTGTTTATGTATTTGATTTTTTTATATTTCTTTCTGTGTTCATTTGTAAATAATTAAGTCCTTCAGGGTTCCTCAAGGGAAGAAATATTCTACCCAAGAACAAGATGGAGAAAGGGGGAGCA
>NC_056726.1:695671609-695721609 GCF_019279795.1 Protopterus annectens | reverse complement strand
TGGAGTTGACTGCTATCTTCAGATAAGTATGAGGTAGCTGGTCAGTCGTGAGGGTTGTGGGTTTTAGTTTAAGTAGTAGTTTCATAATGGTAGAAGCATAAAGGAGAAAGGACTGGTAGTTGTGGTCGGTGGGGGAACAGATTGGTGGAGTGTTGTCCTTATTACTTAACAGAGATAGGATGGAGTTGAAGACTGACCAGGTTGACGAAGTTTTTTTGATATTACTCCAAAATTTTTGGGGATTGTTGTGATGCAATTGTTGTATTTGAGTGTGGTATTTTTTTATCATTTTTGACCTGGGATTTGGATTTATTTCTTAGATGTCAGTAGGATTCAAAAGAGTTTTGTTTTTTGTTGCTGTGGTAGTAGGACCATGCTTTGTCCCTGTCTTTGAGTAATTGTTTAGCTTCTTTAGCTAGCCATGGAGTGTAGTTTGATTTTACATGAACCTTTCTTATAGTAGCTAAAGTGTTTAGAGTCTCAAGGAATTTATTACTAAAGTACTCCACAGCTGTGTCTAGGTGGAGGTGTGATAATGGAGACCAATTGCAGTGCTTTAGTAGGGATATAAAGGTAGTTGCTGAAAAGTATTTATTGCTTATAATCTGTCTATATAATGTGGGGTTAGGGAGATTAGTTCTGTGTCTAAGTAGATATGTGGGTGAGTGGTCACTTAGGCTGTCTGGGAGACAAGCTGAATGAGAAATTACCGATGGTTTATTAGTTAAGGTCCAGTCAAGAACTGACTATCTGCCCCTATGCTTATCCATCCTGGTAGGTGAGTTAATAATTTGGGTGTATCCATAGAGATTTATGAGATTAGAGGGATTGTCTGAGGAGCAAGTAAACCAATCTGTAGATATATATGTGTCTGTGTGTGTGTGTGTGTGTGTGTGTGTGTGTGTGTGTGTGTGTGTGTGTATATGTATATATATATATATATATATATATATATATATATATATATATATATATCTATAAAATGAGAGAGAGAGGGTTACCTATTATATTCTCAAAAGCCAACAATGTCGAATCCGACATTGTCGACATGAGAATAGCGAAAGTGTAGAACGTCAAACAGGTAAACGGAAATCTCTATAAGGGGAGATTTCCATTTACTTCAATGTATTGTGGTCTCGGAGTTGGTATATTTAAGTAATAGGGGGTTGGGGGGCACATTTTCTGAACATTCGAAATTTTAATGATTCGACCTTTAGTGATTGGAACCATTAAACTTTTGATGTTCTAATATAGACCTGAGAGAGAGAGCCATACACACACACACACACACACACACACACACACACACACACATATATATATATATATATATATATATATATATATATATATATATATATTCATATCGGTG
Source organism: Protopterus annectens (assembly GCF_019279795.1). Taxonomy (NCBI): domain Eukaryota; kingdom Metazoa; phylum Chordata; order Ceratodontiformes; family Protopteridae; genus Protopterus; species Protopterus annectens. The sequence continues at coordinate 695,720,237 of NC_056726.1, read as the reverse complement.
AGATAGTATGATCGAATTTCCAATTTCCTGTTCCATGCCATTCTCTTCACTGTAGTGCGATCTTGGAGTTATTATATTTTAGTAGCAGGCAGTGTGGGGGATGCAGGGGGGCTTGCTCCCCTACAAAAACATGAAATAAGAAGTGTTTATTTATATATATATATATATATATATATATATATATATATATATATATATTAGATTCTTCATAAAATGGAGATTTATTCATGCCACAAACTGCGGTTTCATCTATAAAGAATACATTCATAAAGATTTTTAGGTGAAACCTTGATCTGCAGCTAGAATGAATCTCCATTTTATGAACAAACTATTTGGTACTGTTTTTTACGTATCCACCGCCCTTTTTCCCCATATTTGCACAGGGAATTAACATATCATACCAGCAGTGACAATCATCTAGAGCCAATGTTCATACCACTGGGTGGCTAGCTCTGCTGTATTTGTTCTTCAATATATACAGCACACTCACACCTATGGCAACTTTAGTGTGTCTAATCCACCTACTGCATGTCTTTGGAATGGAAACTGGAGCACTTAGAGAAAACCCATATATGAATACAGATACAGATATAAATACAGATTTAGATATGCAGATGTGGAGATTTTTGAGTGAAATTGATTCTAAAATTATATTAATCTTAAGCTTACCTGAACAACACTATTGGCCCAAATTATACAAGTTTTAACTTTGGAAATTAAAGCTCTCACAGCTGCAACAGTGACTTCTTCTTCTTGCTTTTTCCTGGTTAGGGTTCACCACAGTGGATCACCTGTCTGCTCATGATTGGCAGTGGAGTTTTACAGTGTTGAGTTGCCAGCCCAGCACCCAACCTTCCATAGAAGGCATACACTCATGCCTAGGGCCAATTTAGAGTGTCTAATCCACCTACAGCATGTCTTTGAGATGTGGGAGGAAACTGGAGCACCTGGAGGAAACCTATGTGACCACAGGGATGACATGCAGACTCCACACAGAAGGCACCCCAGCCGAGGCTCGAACCAAAGAACGTCTTGCTGTGAGGTGGCAACACTAACCGCTGCACCACCACGGCCGCCCTACAGCTGCAACAGTGACTATGAAGACAAATTCAGTGGTATTTCAACACCACTAAGGCTATCTAACTTTAAACCATCTTTATCCTGCTGGGTCATTAGAGTACAAGCATCCCAAATTCAGTACAGCATTTTAATAAAACAAAATCAGCACATTACGGTGACTGGATGATACAGAAAATATGCCTAGGCAAACTTTTAAAGTGGATCAGTTGTGGAGCACACCATGCCTAAACTGATATAAACTATTTTGCCACTGCTCAAAGAACTTCCTTGTAATGGAAAGAGCTCATTTGTCAGTCTCCTTTTCTCTCAATATTTCCAACATAGAAATCCATATCCACTGAAGTAAAAGTTTTTTTATTCATGATAAATAGTATTTCTCATCACTCTGTCTCTGTTACCCATAAAGTGTGATGGTAAATTATGAAACAGGTTTATTGGAAATTAAATACCAAAAACAGTGAGCTGTAAAACCTAAAAAAAAAAAAACGCAAAAAAGCTTTGTTCTAAAGGGGCAAGCCCTGCTGTTCACTGTGATGTGGGAGACAACCCCCCCCATACCTACAGAACATATATATAAATACCAACTCCAGAGTCACACCAAAGTGAAGAAAGGCAGGGAAAATTGCACAGCTGGCTTGTACAATGCAATATTTTGCTGCAAAACTCACTACAACATTAAATTCTCACAATTTAGCTGATTGACCACCAGTGCAGCAAAAGCCCATAGATAAGCCTTATAACACTATACTAATGTTTCATTTAAGGTCATGAACAAAAGGATAGACTGCAGGCCCTTGTTAAAGCCTTAAAGCACAGTGTATTCAACCACAATTAAATTGGTCCTGAAAAAAAAATAAACCTCATGTGTATGACAACACTTCAATTGTACCTTGGAAGTGCAGAACAGTCTCTCATCAGAGAAATCAATATTCTGGAAAATAGTTTAATGAAAGAAACATTTAACTAATGAAGGTTAATAGTGTATCAGGTGAAAAAATGAAAACTTTTGCTCTAGGGCAGGAGCAAATCTTTTTATACTGACAGTGATCCAACATGAAAGGGTTTCTTTCAAAATAACATTGCTTCTTCATCATGCTTTTCTTACCTGGTTTCTTCCATAGTACTGCATATGTGACTATGAATGTAACTCTCATCTAATCAGAGTGATAGCCACAGGTTGCATAGGATTTGGAAAAGCAGCTGTGGTTCAGATATGCAGTCTTTAACACAGTAAGGAAAGTGCTGCTTATGTAAGGTTAAGATTCAGATAATTTTAGAAGCAATTTCGCTCAAAGTCTCCTTATTCCTTTGAATAATCCTGTCAAGTTAATTTTCTGGATTTCCTGTGGATTTGATTCATCACTGAATCCTTCATTTTCCTCAAGACTTCAAGCTTCTCTTGCTTAAATACTAGACATGAAGCACACTCTGAAAAACACTAGGCTGGTTACCTACAGTTTCTCAGTTTTCCCTTGACCTGATGTTATATGTCCTTACTCTGTCATTTTAATTAAATACTCATTAAAAGTGTGAGATAATATTTCACAATTATGAAGTATTCGATCTGGGAAAGAGCATGGGATCTGAACAATCAGAGCACAATTACAGTTCGGGTACCTCATCCCACATGCTTCGACTCAGTAGAAGGAATCATGTTGATTAATAAGAGACCTTTTTTCCTGACAACAGAAATTCCAAACTGGTTCATAGATTCATAGGTAGGTACTAGGCTATTGGCCCAAGGGCCTAAGTAAGCCTAGCCAACAAGGTTCCCTGGCTTACACCACCCAAGAAAGTTAATTTCCTCTGCCCCTGTTGAGCAGAGCCACAGAAGTGATCTCCGGGGTGTATTTCATATTTCCCATCCACTCATCAAGATTTTTCTTGAAGAGTGCTAATGAGGAATGTTGCTTGACATAGATGGCTAGCTTGTTCCAGAGTATAGAAAGTCCCTGGGACAGGAATTTATCCCTCCAGCATGTCTTGTTTATTATAATGACAAGGTTTAGGTCCCTAGAGCATGTAGCTTGGAGAGATTGGGATTTCATAAGGTATAGCATGTTCAACAGCTCTGGATTTAACATAGCTTTATATGTTAGGCAGTGATCACCTCAGAGCAGGTGATATGCTACAGAGTAAAGCTGGAGTTTTTGAGACAGTCAGTGTAGGGCATCTGTTTGAGGCCAGTAATCCTCTTTGTGAAGTACTTCTGTGGCCTTTCCAGCTGCTGCGGATGTCATGTGAGGTACATTCCAAAAGGAGCATTGTACGCTATAATGGGTCTAATAAGTGCCGAGTAGAGGGGAACAGTGACCTCTTTTTTCCAGGATGAGAACCCTTTTCTAATGAGGTGTGCCACATAGAAGGATTTCCTGACTACTGTGGCGATGTGATTATCAAAGGAGAGAAAACTGTCCACCTGGGTCCCAAGGTCTCTTATCACACAGTCGATGTTAAGTAGACTGCCGTTTACGTGGTTGTTCATGGGTACAGAGCTTTTACCAAAGGGGATGACAATGCACTTTTTGGCATTGAGCTTGAGGCCATAACTCTGACACCAGGCATCTGTCTCAGTGAGGTCCTTCTGTAGGATGTCCACATCATTTGGGGATTCGACTATGGCTCCTAGTTTGCAGTCATCTGTGAACTTTGTTAGCCAGAGGTCTTCTCTGTTAGCCTGTACTTCAGAAAAGTAGATACCAAACAGGAGTGGTCCCAGGACTGAACCCTGTGGTACTCCACTTGTCACTGGTTTGAAGTCAAATTTGGAGTCTGCAGCTTTTACAGTGTGGGCTCTGTCAGTGAGCCAGTTGGCAACCCATCTTGTGACGTAGGGATTTATACCTAGTTTAGTGAGTTTAGCTATAATTCCAGAATGGGGGATGGTGTTGAAAGCCTTGGTGAGGTCAAGATAGGCTGTGTGAACCACCTTACCCTCATCTATGGCTTTGGTCACTGCCTCAAAGAAGTCAATCAGATTCAGAAGGTATGATCTGCTTTTCACAAACCTGAACTGAGTGGGGTCCAGAGTTTGGAGGTTACCATTGTTTTGTTTATGAGTTCCATGGCCTTGCAGACCAGGCTCATCAGGCTAATAGGGAGATAGTTACCAGGCTCAGTGGTGGCTCCCACTTTGTGGAGTGAGATAACTGTTGCTGTGTGCCATTCAGTGGGCACAAAGCCTGACATGAGACTATGGCTGAACATGGTGGGGAGCCAGTTCATTCTGAAGTTCATGTAAAACACAGCCTGGGATGTTGTCCAGTTCCATGGATGCTGTGCTTTTGGTTTTAGAGAGTGCAGCTTTTACCTGCAAAGATGTGATTACAGGGACTTGCAGACCAGGCTCATCAGGCTAATGGGGTGGTAGTTCCCGGGGTCTGTGGTGGCTCCCCCCTTGTGGAGTGGGATAACCATCACTGTGCGCCATTCAGCGGGCATAAAGCCTGAGGTGAGGCTATGATTGAACATGTTACTTAGGTGGGGTGCCAGATCATTCTGTAGTTTGTATAGAACGCAGCCTGGAATGTTGTCTGGTTCCATGGATGCTGTGTTCTTGGCTTTGGAGAGTGTAGTTTTTACCTGTGCAGCCATGATTTCAGGAACTTTGCATTCTTCCAGTATAGAGATAGGCCTTTTAGGGGGTGAGAGGGGGGTAAAGTTAGCACTGAACCTGTCTGCCAGGATGTTGGCAATATCAGTTGGTTCTGTAATTTTCATGCCATTGTGCTGTAACTCAAAGCAGGTCTGGGTGTTGCCATTGAGATTCTTGACATAGCTATAGAATGCTTTGTGGTTGCTCTTTGAATCAGTGGTGATTTTGTTTTCATAGCTACCTTTGGAGGATCTTATAAGGGATCTCAGCTTCTTACTGAGGCTGACCAGGGAGCTCCTCCACTCATGGGATTTTACTCACTTTTGCAACAGTTTCTTCCTTCTATTGTAGAGTTTGTTTATGGCAGGGGACCACCAGATTGGCTTCCTTTTTTGGAGGATAGCGTCTTGGTTCTGTTTGGGCTAGCATGATCCATGCACTCATTTAAGTGCTTATAGAGTGCAGTTGTGTAGGATTCAGCAGTCGTAACTGTATTGTGTCCATCTGCATGGGTGTCATGAAGTTCACTACTTCTGTCTTAAGAAACATGAAGTTGGCTTTGGAGAAATTTTTTACCGTGGTTTCCTTAATGGTGGTTGGGGGTGGGATGCGGATATCTAGGGTGATTAGCTTATGGTCAGATCTGATCAACAAGGAGCTGATTTCAGGTGTGGAACACCGGTCACTCATGGAGGTAATGACTACGTCTAAGATATTGTTGCCCTTAATTGGGGTGTGGATAAGTTAATCCAGGGCATTGGAATTTATGAATTACAGAAAGCGTTGCGAGAAAGAGTTGGTACATCAGTAGTTTTCCCAGTTAATGGTGGGGTAGTTGAAATCACCCATTATTAGGGTGTTTGGTTGAACCCTAATATTTTCCAGTATATCAAGAAAAGAGGAGTGGGAATCCTGGGACATGGTGGGGGATCTATAGCAAGCTACAATTTGGATTGCAGTTTTGCCCAGAGTTATTTGCATTTGGATAACCTTGAATGCATTATGCTGTACAACTAGCCTGGAGGTGTGGATATCCTTAATGAATATGGACAAACCTTTGCCTTTGGTGTTCTGGTCCAGGTTAGATGGCCGAAAAGTGTGGTATGCGTTATAGTCTGGTAATGCAGGGGTGCTGTCTAGAGCCTTAAACCAGGTCTTAGTCACTGCACAGATATCAATGTTCTCCATTTTAAGGAGTGCCTCGAGTGAGTGCATTTTGAGATTTAGACTTCTAGCATTGAGTAGCCTTACCCTGAGTTTTTGCTTGCCTGTTCCTGTTATGGTGGTGAATTTGTCATTTGAACCTTGCCCTAAAAAGGCACTATAGGGGCAGCAGGAGCCTTAGCCAGTATCCGAAATCCCAGGGGTGACAGGTGCAGGCCATCTCTGGCAAAGCACTGTGGTCTGTCGACCATGCCGTCCCAGGCAGACAGATACTGGATCTCCTTAGAATGACACCAGAAGCTTAGCCAACTGTTGAAGTCAATCATTTTGTCCTTGTACTGTGGTATCATTCTGGGTTATGGCAGGATGCTACTCAGGGCTCCGGTCATACCTGCCTGGGCTACAAAATTGGAGAGCTCCTCCATGTCTCTTTCATATAGTCCAGTGAGGTACATCTCAGGTCGTTAACACCAACATGGACAATGACAGAGTCATATTTGTACTTGTTGTGGAGTGACGTGAGTGCATGAGTTATGTGGCAGATCCTGGCACCTGACAGGCAGCTGACAGTAACCTTCTCCTTGTTTAGCCTGGTAAGTGGAACATCAGTGTGCCTGACTATAGAGTCACCTATGACTAGTGTGTTGGGTACGTTGGTTTGCCTTATGGGCAGTGGTTTGTTGGCACACTTAGTCTGTGGGCTATGTGTCATTTGGGTTGTGTTGGGGGTGGAGGTTGCTTGCTCTTCTGCTTTGGATGTCTCTGTTGCTTGAGCAGATTATTATTGAGAGCCTCTGAGAATGTTTTTGTGTTTCTATGTGTGAATTTTGGTGGTGTAGGTTTAGTGGGACTATGTAATGAGTGTGGTGCAAGTGTTTACCTTCTCCTCTTGACTGCCAAGTTCAGTCTTGGTTGGAGAGAGCTTTACCTCCAGTTTGGCTAGATAAGTGCATCTCTCACAGGTTGTGGTGTTGGGTGGTAGGAGGGGAGGGCTGTCTGTGTGCATGAGGCAATTGCTGCATTGCCTCAAGATACCCAGATTCATCAGATAGAGAGGAGAGAACACTGGGAGCTGACTCTTGGACATGCCTGAATAAAAAAAAAACTACTTTCCTCTAAACTAGTGAGGAAAGTGAGTATAAGAGTTGTTTTTCTCTAAGCAAGTGAGGAAAGTAACTGTTTTCCTCTAGGTAAAGAGGAAGGTTGAGTGCTGTAGTAATTTGTCACTTATTTATTCCTAACAACAAGTTCTGAACAAGTTCTGAGCGCGAATAAGCAAATTCAAGTGCAAAAATTAAGAATCTGTACCTAGATCTTGTGGTAGATAGGCTACCTAGTGCTTACCACTCCCACTGATAAGCTAGAATATCTCCCTCCAACACAGAAAGGCTTGGGGGCTCAGAAGCTTAGAAACAGTCCTGGATACAGAAAATCTGTATCTGGACTAGACTAGTTACAGGAAAGGTGGATAACAAGCGCAAACACAGGCTTTTAAACCAGAAAGTTGAAAGAGATGGAAAAACTGCTCAAATGGCCAATAAACTACAATTTCTGTGCCAGAAACCACTCTTGTGGTAGATAGGCCACCTAGTGCTTACCACTCCCACTGATAAGCTAGATGGCTTCCCTCCAAACACAGAAAGGTTTTGGGGGCTCAAAGCTTACAAACAGTCCTGGATACAGCAAATCTGTATCTGGACTAGACTAATTACAAGAAAGGTGGGAAACAAGCACACATGCAGGCTTTTAAAACAGAAAGTTGAAAGAGATGGAAAAACTGCCCAAACAGATAATAAACTACAATTTCTGGACCAGAAACCACTCTTGTGGTAGATAGGCTACCTAGTACTTACCACTCCCACTGATAAGCTAGAAGTCTTCTCTCCAACACAGAAAGGCTTTGGGGGCTCAGAAGCTTACAAACAGTCCAGGTTTCAGCAAATCTGTATCTGGAATAAACTAGTTACAGGAAAGGCAGGAAATAAGCTTAGAAAAAATATATTTTTTGGAAAGTGGAAAGGGAGAAAGGAGGAACAAAAGATAATTCAAAATTCAGGACCTAAGTGGCTTGCCCTTCACACATGTTTTCTCTGTATTAGGTAGAATAAGCTAGTAACACTAGACTGGAATAGAGCTGGGATAGAGCTGAATAGATGGGACTGGTAGGAGTGTCTGAAGTCAAAATATGATCTCACTATACTTGGTTGAGTGAGCAAATGAGATAGACCCATGAGGAGTGTTCAAACACAAATTTACAGGAGGGGTGGGCAGTTCCAAAGCCACCAAGATTAATACCACAACAAGAACATGTAGTGTGGGGAACTAAATGCAGAGACTGAGAGAGACCACAGTATTCTATGAAACAATTAAATAGAAAAATAACTACAGAGAGACACAGACCAATGAAACAATGAAATACACAGAAAAATAAGATGCAGTACAATCTTTAACACTACAAGTTTGTACTTCACTCAGCTAGTAATGCAGTTGATTCTAGGTATGTAGCAGAAGCCAAATGACTCAGATATTGAGCAGTAATAAATTCAAAGATATGTGACTAACACTTATAAATGCACAGAAACCCTCTAGGCTAAGAGTTTAACACTGAATATCAATGAAGTGAAACACAATAGCCCCCACTAACTGCAGAGACAGAGAGAGACCACAGTATTCCATGAAACAATTAAATAGAAAAATAAATAACTACAGAGATACAGACCAATGAAACAATGAAATACACAGAAAAATAAAATGCAGTACAATCTTTAACACTGTTAGTTATTTTACTTAACTCAGCTAGTAATGCAGTTGATTGTAGGTATGTAGCAGAAGCCTAACAACTCAGATATTCACTGAAAGCACTTTTGGTGAAACTCAGAGTAAATCTTTTTTACACTGGGGAAATGTCCCCTGCACCCCTCATGTGGGGAGAACCCCCCAAACATAAATATACCTACTCTGACAGTGAACAATAGTGGAGAAAAGTGAATTCCCCTCTGCTGACAAAAGTCCCTGAGGTAAAACACCTTTGCTGAAATGGCAGCTGCAGCAACTACTGCCAATCTACTGACAGGCTTCCTAGTAGGGAATCATGTCACTAGATCAACACTTTTTTCCCCAGCAACAAAAACTGTGAAAATGTTTCACTGAAAGCACTTTCAGTGAACCGTAGAGTATCTTTCTCTCTCTCTCTCTTTGTCTGTCTGTCTCTCTCTCTCTCTATATATATATATATATATATATGTAAGGGGATTAAGCCACACAGCACCTTCACCTATTGGATGGCCTCCCCCAGATGCCAGAGCTTAAATAGACCTAGGGAATTCTCTACTGTCACTAAAAGTGCTTTTGGCAAAACATCTTTAATGAAACAGCAGTCACTGAAACAGCTGTCAATCTACTCACAGGCTCCCAGTAGGAAGTGCAGTTAAGTACAAACTCCTGCAGCATCATGTTATCAATGATAATCCCATAATTTATAAACAGATCCATAATAAAATAAAATTCAACCCCCATTCCTTCACTACAAAAATGCAACTGGTCACCACTAAAGTGCCTCAATCTAGATGAAGCTGTTTACTTCTTCGATTCTACTTTCCTCAGCATCTTAAACATTCACGATACTCCAGAGTTAAACCTAAAAACTCCCCTTGGCTTCAAAGAACCAACCGGGAATTAATGAAAACCAGAAACAAAGCCTGGGATCACTGGCATTTAACTAAAACCCCCTCTGCTAGGCAATCTTTCCTTGAACTAAGCAACACGGTTAAACTACAAATAAAAACAGATAAAGCCAATTATTATCTAACTGCCTTAAACTCCTCCCATAACAACCCTAAGCAGTTTTGGTTCTCTATGAATCAGCACTCCACCCAGGTAAAGTAAACACTCCCTCTCCTTCTCTCCTCTCTAGCTCCACCAATATTGCCAGCTCCTTCAATAAACATTTCATAGGTTCATAGGTTCATAGGTTCATACTAGGCTATCTGCCCGAGGGCATTTACAAGCCTATCCCATAGTTTTGTGGCTTACGCCACCCCTTTACTATGGGGAACTATACCCATTATTTTGCTGTGCCTCTGTCGAGCAGTGACACTGAGGTAATCCCTGGGGTATATCTGCGATCTCCCATCCATTGGTCAAGATTTCTCTTGAACAAGGCCAGCGAGGTGCTCTGCCTCACATATAGCGGGATTTTATTCCACAGCATAGGGAGTCTTTGGGTGATGAATCTATCCCTCCAGCACGTCCTATTAATAGCCGTGTCGAGGTTTAAGTCTCCCGCCCTTGTGGCTCTGACGGATCTAGATTTTTTGAGGTGAAGCATATTCATCAAATCTGGGTTTGACATGGCCTTGTATGTTAGGCAAAGGTCACCTCTGAGCAAGCGGTAAGCGACTGAATAGAGCTGGAGTTCTTTCAGTCGGTCAGCATAGGACAGATGTTTGAGACCCTTTATCCTTTTGGTGAGGAACTTTTGTGGCCTCTACAGCTGCTGCAAGTGTCGGGTCAGATACATTCCGAATGGGGCATTGTACTCAATCATTGGTCTGATGAGTGATGAGTATAGGGAGACTATGACCTCCCTTGATCTAGATGAGAATCCCTTCATGATAAGGTGGGCAATGTAGAAGGTCTTCCTAACTACTTTAGCTACATGGGTGTCAAATGACAGACTACTATCAACCTGGGTCCCCAGGTCCCTGATAACTTCTTCTGTGCTCAGTGGATTGCCACCTATTTGGTAGCTAGGCGTAACCTTGTTTTTCCCAAAGGGTATGACTATGCATTTTTTGGCATTTAACTTTAGGCCATGGCTCTGGCACCAGTTATCCGTTTCTGTGAGACCCTTCTGAAGGATATCTGTGTCAGATGTGTTTTCTACTATGGCCCAGTTTGCAGTCATCTGCAAACTTTGTCAGCCATAACCCTCCTGTGTTTGCTTGTACTTCGGAAAAGTAGATGCCAAACAAGAGTGGGCCCAGGACTGAGCCCTGTGGTACACCACTTGTGACAGGCTTTGAGTCTGACATGGCGCCAGCAACTCTGACCCTGTGGGTTCTGTCACTCAGCCAGTTTGCAACCCATCTTGTGATGTATGGGTTAACATTTAAGCTGATGAGTTTTTCAATGATACCCGAGTGGGGTATTGTATCGAAGGCCTTCGCCAGATCGAGGTAGGCTGTATGGACTGCCTTTCCCTCATCAATGGCTTTGGTGACTGTTTCAAAAAGTCAACCAAGTTTAGAAGGCATGATCTGCCTTTGACAAAGCCAAACTGGGATGGATCCAAAATCTGCAAATTCCCTATGTCTTTATTTATGAGGTCCATTATGATCCTCTCCATGGCTTTGCAGATAAGGCTTGTCAAGCTAATGGGCCGGTAATTTCCAGGGTCGGTGGAGGCACCGCCTTTGTGAAGTGGGACCACAGTTGCAGTGCGCCACTCCCTGGGTACATATCCAGAGGTAAGACTATGATTAAACAGCTGTCCTAGCTGTGGGTTTAATTCCTCATTGAGTTCGTGGAGCACACAGCCGGGGACACCATCAGGTCCCATGGATGCTGTGTTGCTTTGGAGAGAGCAGTTCTCACTTGGGCGTTGGAGATGTTTGGGGGGCTGCAATCGCTTGGTATAGATATCTCTCCTTTTGGGTGGGAGGGGGGGAGAAGTTTGCACTGAACCTGTCAGCCAGTATGTTGGCAATGTCTGTAGGATCAGTAATCTTCACATCATTTTGAACTAGTTCTGAGCATATCTGGGAGTTTCCTCCCAGGTTTCTAACATAGCTAAAGAAGGCCTTATGATTGTCTTTTGAGTCTTTAGCTATTTTTCTCTCAAACTTTGCTTTGGATGATTTTATGAGAGCTCTTAGTTTTTTACTTATAGTGATCAAGGGTGTCTTACCTTTTAAGGATTTTGCTCTATCTTGTAGTAGCTTCCTCCTTTTGTTGTAGAGTTTGTTTATGGCTGGGGTCCACCAGACTGGACGCTTGCCTTTGGTACAAAGAGTCTTTGTTTTGCTTGGGATTGCCTTATCCATGCAGTCCTGCAGGTGCTGGTAGAAGGCATTTGTAAGTGATTCAGCGGCTTGAGTACTGTTTTCCGCCGGCTCGGGGCCTTAAAAGAGACCACACTAGTCTTTAGAAGTGTGAAGTCGGCTTTCGAGAAGTTCTTTACTGTGGTCTTTTTTATTTCAGGTGGGGGTGGGATGAGGACCTCCAGCGAGATTAGTTTGTGATCTGATCTCACCAGTGAGGGGTATACTTCCGGTGTTGAACATTGTGCTCCCATGTTCGTGATGATGAGATCAAGTATGTTTTCTCCTCTTGTGGGGATGGTGACTAGTTGTTCCGTGGCATTTGAGTTTATGAATTCCAGGAACTTTTGGGCTAGGGTGTTTGGGCTTGAGTAGTGTTCCCAGTCTATATTAGGGTAATTGAAGTCACCTAGTATGATGGTGTTTGTTGATACATTTATCCCCTCTAGTGTTTTCAGGAAGGCCATGTGAGGTTCCTGAGTTTGTGAGGGTGGCCTGTAACATGCTACAATTTGCAGAGCAGTCTTGCCTATGGTTAATTGCACCTGGATGGTCTCCGATGCATTGTGCATTGCCACCAGTCTTGAGGTGTGGGTGTCCTTGATGAATATGGATACCCTCCTTTCTTGGTATTGTCCGGATTTTGGGGCCGGAACGCATGATAAGAGGTAAAACCTGATAGTGCTGGGGTGCTCTCAGGAGCCTTGAACCAGGTTTCTGTCACTGCACAGACATCGATGTTCTCCATACTGAGAAGGGCCTCGAGTGCGTGCATTTTGAGATTTAGACTTCTGGCATTGAGCAGCATTACCCTTAGTTTTTTCCTTTTTGTGTTCTAGGGTGGTAGGTTTAGAATTTGAGCCTTGCCTAAAAAGGCACTACGGGGTGGCAAGAGCCTTTGCCAATATCCGAATCCCAGGGTGACAGGTGCAAGCCGTCCCTTGCGAGCAGCGTGGCTTGTCCAGCATGTCATCCCAGGCAGACAGACATTGGATCCCCTTTGAATGACACCAGAGTTTAAGCCAATTGTTAAAGCTGATCATCTTATCTCTGTATTGTGGCATCATTCTTGGTGAAGGTAGGATACTGCTCAAGGTCAGGGTCATACCTGCCTGGGCTACATAATCAGAGAGCTCCTCAATGTCTCTTTTCATGTAGTCCAAGGAGGTGCGTCTCAGGTCGTTTACACCAGCGTGGACAATGACTGAGTCGTATTTGTACCTGCTGTTGAGAGACCTGAGTGCTTGCATTATGTGGCGGATTCTAGCGCCCGACAGGCAGCTTACTGTGACCTTCTCCTTACTCAGTCTGGTGAGCGGGACGTCAGTGTGTCTGACTATGGAGTCACCAATGACTAGTGTGTCTGGCATTGTGTTTGGCCTTAAGGGCTGTGACTGTTTGACACTCTGACTGTGAGGTCTATGTGTTGCAGGTGTTGTGTTCTGAGGTGGTGGTTGTTTGGGTGTCTGCTTTGGTGGCCTCTGCTGTTTTGGTAGATTTTTGAGCCGCCGAGTATGTCTTTGTGTGTTTATGTGTATGATTTGAGGTTGTGATGGTACTATGTGAGACTGGGTCTATAGTGTGTGTGGTAACCTTCTCCTCCTGACTGGTCTTGCCAGTCCTATGTTGAGAGAGCTCAGCCTCCAGTTTGGCCGTATAGTTGCATCTCTCACATGTATTTGTGTTTTGTGGGAGGAGGAGAGGATTGTCTGTGTACATGAGGCAATTGTAACATTGCCTCAATATTCCCAGGTTCACCAGCTGAGCAGGAGAGGACACTAGCAACTGATCCCTCGACATGCTAGAAGGACTAGACAAAAAAATTTTAAAAGAGATTCCGGGGGACGTGGGTGACCGAGAAATGGGGGTTTGCCTTTTTGGGGTGCTATCTATAAGAGTGCCATATCAAGGTAATAAGTACTGTAGGAGCAAGTGCTAGGTTTAACAGATAGAGAAAAGTCTACTTGGAGTCAAGTAGAGATGATCTTTTAGGTATTAGAGAAAGTGCTAGTAACAGGGATGCTTAAAGGTAAGATTGAAAAGAATGCACTCTGCAGTGTGCACTAGAGAAGTTAGATATGAAAGTAGGTAACTTGAGTTTTACCTGTTTAAAAAGTTAAGGTTTAGTGGAGAGTTACTATTTTTAAAACAGCAAGATGGACTGAAAGGGGTGGTTACTTTTGTATTTTGGTACTATGAAATACTGTAGGATGGCCAATAAATTTAAATAATTGAAGGGGTGGGATTTCAAAAGTGATGGTTTTGTGATTACTCACATAAGCCAGTGAAAGTAGAGAGAAATGAGATATATGGTCAGATTAACATAAGAGGCAGGCAACTAGAAAGACAGTGGTATTTAACAAGACAACTTAAATGGGTGGGAGGGAGGGAAAAATTCTGCCTGACTCAGAACAGAGAGAGCTGTGGTCTCTTTTGAAGTTTTAATATGCTGTTAAAACAGAATGCAAGCAAAACACAAGGTAAAGAAAACAAACTACAGTATTCAAAATATAGAAAGGCAATACAGAAATACAAAAAATAACAGCAAACTAACCTTTCATTAAAACCATAGTATCCCTGACAACCTTCTGTCAGAATTCCTACAAATTGCAGTAGACATCTTAGCCTATCCTATCTCCATACTAATTACCCACTATTTCAAAAAGCTATGTACCCTCTCTGTGGAAAATCTCACACATCATTCCCCTTCACAAGGGAGGCACCTTTACAGGGCTTTCTAATTACCATACTATCGCCATTGTCTCCCCACTCTCCAAGATCCTTGAGAAATCCATTAACTCTCAGGTACTTCACTACTTCCTAGCTAACAATCTTCTTTCCAGAACCCAACATGGCTTCAGGCCATATCACAGTTCAACTACAGCCTTGATCTTTTTCAACAACACTATCCTCCATCATAAAAACAATGGATTATTCTCCTCTGCTATATTTCTTGATGTGTCAAAGGCATTTGACATGGTATCTCACAAAAGGCTACTCTCCATTCTCAATAATATCTCCTTCTCTCAATCTGCCACCAACTGTTTCCAAATCTATCTTACTGGTTGACAACAATCTGTCATTTGGAAAGATTCCCTATCATCTCATCTTCCCATTTCTGTGGGAGTCCCCCAAGGCTCCATACTTGGTCCTCTACTATTTTCACTGTTCACCAACAATCTATTTACCTCCACTAAACATGCTTCCCTCATACAATATGCTGATGTATCAACCCTCATCTGCAGTCCCCCCACTCTATCTGAACTTCTAAATATCACTCAAGAATCATTTACATCTGTAGAAACCTGGTTTTCTAAAACCCATCTTCTTAATCCTAACAAGACCAAACTCCTTATCTTCCAACCCTCTAAATCTAACCATACTATCACCCACTTCAACATCATTACCAAAGATAATGCCATAATTTCCCATTCAGATCACACCAAACCTCTTGGTGTGAAAATTGACAATAAACTAAAATCTGATCTCTGTATATCTCTTACCATAAAAAGTACACAAAAAACTTGGGACACTTCATAGAAATAAACTATACCTAACCAAGACTGCTAAAACCTCTGTTGCCTATTCCCAACTCATATCCACCTTGCTGTATGCATCCCCAGTGTTTACAAACCTTAGACAGACAGACTTACACAGGCTTGAAACATGCTATAATAAGATAGCAACATTTGCAACTGATGCATCCTACCGTAGCCATCACTGCCACTAATTAAGGGAACTTGACTTGCTTGAACTTCCACAACTTCTTCACCTATAACAACTTTATTTTGCCTACAAACTAATAAATCATCCTCATAAAATCCCATAACTTCAGTTCCTACTATAAACGTACCACTCCTCCAGATCCCTAAGATCCAGCAGCAAAAATCTTCTTCAAGTCACCAAACCAAACAATTCCTAACGTGAAGCAATATTCTCTTATGCCATTCCCAAACTTTGGAATAACCTTCCCCTCTCTATAACCTCCTTACCATCTATCAGTTCAAGACTGGTCTCGAGTCTCATCTAAAATTACACTGAATCTGCCCATGCCCCTTTCCTGATTACCAATCCTCATTCTACTATTATTTTAATCTCTCTTATCTATATGCTACAGTGCATTATAGATCTACATTCTGACTCTTCAATCTTATGACAATAAGTCTTCTCTTAACCATCAAACTTTACATAATCTATTCTATTTTGTATATTTTTATTAATTGTTATTATTGTATCATATATCTCGTATATTATTATTATTATTATTTGTATATTTTTATTGCTCTGTAATTTTACTGTTTGTTATCACTACTGTAACACTATTTGTATACTTGGAGCTTTTCTCTCTGGGCCTCAGCTGAAAAAGGACCTGTGTCCAGTCGGAATTTCCCGATAAACAAATGTATATATGAATAAATAAGTTGGCAATGGGGGGAGAAAGGCAAGCATGTGTTTTTTCGAATGTTTTAAATGGATTGCTGGTAAATGCAAGATGGTGGCAGAGGAATTTCAAGAATCACATTATATCTGTCCTGAAACTTTGACTGCTAATCTGCAGTACTGTAAAAATTAAAGGAAAACTCCACCCTCTGATAAAGTTTAACTCAATTGTTAGGTTTCCTTTCTCCCTACAATGTGGTCCCAGCATTGTGTATGCACCAGAAACCTGCTTGAAGTTTTTAAAACTTTTATGTCCTTGCATTGGAGTCAAAGGAAAGGAAAGCTCATCTACTTTTTTTTTAAACTCAACTTCTCACATACTTTGCAGAGAAATTAGTCTCCACCTGCATGACATATCATAGACACAGTTAAATCTGTAGTTTACCATGTCAGGTACTGCTG
Source organism: Protopterus annectens (assembly GCF_019279795.1). Classification (NCBI taxonomy): domain Eukaryota; kingdom Metazoa; phylum Chordata; order Ceratodontiformes; family Protopteridae; genus Protopterus; species Protopterus annectens. The sequence continues at coordinate 695,703,515 of NC_056726.1, read as the reverse complement.
TCAGTCTTAGATGGGTCATTAATCCTGCTAATATCAGGAACACAGCGGCTGATATAAAAAAGACAGAAAGCTGTGGAATTGTTTCCACTGTTTTTATTGCAGAGGGGAGGAGAACTTAACACCCCCCTTTCATAGCAAAACAAAGCAATAAGATCAGTTGGGGGTTTAAAGGCAATTGTCAACTCTTCTGACAAATTTACATAAGCAGCAACTCAGTATTGAAATTCTAAGCTTTAAATGTTATTTAGAATATTTTGTGTTAAGATAACTTAAGAGTAGTAGCAAAGATTTCTGTGACATTTGGAAAAAAGTCAGTAAATATTTTTTCTTGTAAACTATAAATGCATTTACCATTTTCAAGCTCACCCCCCCACACACACACAGGCCAGAACTGCAGAAAGAGAGTCAGGTGGCAACCCTATTAACTAGGTGCACTGATACTGTTCATAATAAAAGGTTATTATGCTTAGTGTGACATCCTTCCAGAGGAGGATGCACATCTGGTACATGCAGAGCCATTGTAAGAGATTCCCACTGACTTTGAGTCAGTCCTTAAATTGTTAGAGTGCAACCATAATTGTTTGTTTGTGTCTTTTGGCTTTTCCCGGTTAGGGGTTGCCACAGCGGAACTCCGGTCCGCTAATGATTGGCAGTAGATTTTTACATGCTGGCTTGCCGGGCCTAACGCACAACCTTCAAAGAAGGAACGCCCATTCATGCATGTCTCCACACAGAAGACGCTTGTTAGGAAAATGTATAACTGCAATGCAATATGTAGACTTAGTGTATTGAAATATATAACTGCAATATGCAGGTTTAGTGCATTAAGGGTTAAAAGGAGTTAATACATTTATTCTGCTTATTCTGTGTGAAAATATGCAGCTGCTAGAAGCTCTGAAAAAACACCAATGGATGTCTGTAAATCCACCATGGTCAGCAGAATGTGTATTGAGGCCAGGACTGTACCTTGAATGTATCATATCAGAACTAGAGAAAGAATTGTGAGAAACTAAGGAAAGCTGAAACAAGCCCAAGGCCAGGTTGTTTTTCTCAAACATGTTTTTGCAAGACAGCAATTATCTGACCATGTCAGCAGCAAATCTAATAATAGCATCTTTCTGTGAACTTGCAGAAAACTGTATAAAAACTGTAGGCTGAACTATGGAAAATCAGACAAACCTTGTACCTACATGCTTTGTCTCCTTGCTGCAAGTAATAAAGGGTGCCTTGCATGAACCTAATGTGCATTGATCTTTGTGTTTTCTTTTACAACGCTCTAACTGAGAATCAAACGGGCAACTTCTAACTGTGAGGCGACAATGCTACCGTAGCACCACCTCCGCAGTGTGCCCTTGCATTAATACACTAAGAAAATGAAATCAGAAGTACTTAACTGTGTTTAAATGCACACACACACACACACACACACACACACACACACACACACACACACACACACACACACACACACACACACACACACACACACACACATACACATGCTTTTGTAAACATGTACTTTATATACATACACATATACAGAAACGCATACACACACTATGTGTGTGTGTGTGTGTGTGTGTGTGTGTGTGTGTGTGTGTGTGCATAAAATGAATTATTTATAATAAACAACATATTATAGTTAAGCATTATTAATGTATACATTCTAGTAAATGTTGCTCATTGATTAATTTACTTGGTTAGTGTCACACATTGGCTATGTGCTCCACATGAAATCTTGGTCAATGTATTTCTGTCAGTATTTCTTCTTTGTATTGATAAGTGCATTTAATAATTGTTATTATCTTTGCCAGTCTAGCTTATGTTGTGGCTGAAAAGGGTCCTGGGACCCGTTCACTTTCCTGGTTACCAAAGTATAAATAAATATTTTTTTTTAATATACTGTTAAACTACCAAATGAGACTAATTAGTATTCTATGAACATGTAATTACCTACTGTTAATGTGGAGCTTTTCTCCCCGGGCCTCCGCTGAAAATGGACATGTATCCAGTCGGTCTATCCCGGTCAACAAATGTAAAATAAAATAAAATAAAATAAAATAAATAAAATAAATATGAAATAGATAAAAGGAGGGGAACATTACAGAAATAATTGAGGAACTAGTAAAGCACATTTTACAGCTGCATCATTCATGGCAGAGTAACATCCTCCCACTGAAGGCATTGGGAAGTAGCAGACAGATGAAGTTTAGAGTCCTACTACTTGTCACACTTAAATATACAGCAAGGATTATTTACTGCAGTGAGAGTTTTCATACCTCAGCATGAGAGTATGGGGGAGAGTTTATCAAGTTTGTTAGGACTACAAAAGACTCATCTTACAAAAAACTGTTTTTTATCTGCTTTCTTTTGCTGCAAGTAGCTAACAGCTATTTATAGCTCTGGCAGACAGATAAATGAGGCTCAGTCAGGTAAATAGAGAAGCAGCTCTTTTACAGAAGGTATGTTTAGATGACAGTGCTTCACAGTCCTGCCATTATATTTTAATGGCATGAGAAAACAGCACTACTTCCTTATGTCTGGCATGAGTCATATAAAGAGGACTTGAAATGTATTCTGGGAAGAAGGAAGGAAAGCAAGAAAATAAGATCACGTTACCACGGCAGGCCCCATCATCTGTCATTTTGAGAGAAACAAATTAAATTATAAAATAAGCACTTGGAGTGATTTTGAGGCATTAAAATAGCTCAAAAGGAAAGATACAATGAAAAAAATGTTTTTGAGCTCTAAGGTGGAGTTTTGCTTTAAATGCTATAATAAGGCAATATGTTTAAGAGTTTAGTGTAAGTATGAGGAAGCAAATGTGCTTCTCTTCATACATGATTCATATAGAATGAGCTCTGTGACCATCACAGCTAAAGATTATTCATTACAAAAAAAATTCTCCATGTGTACTATAAGCTGAAATGGCAATAAGATCGAATTAAAAATGCCGTCTGTGAAACACAGTTTTATAGTTCTGCTATATAAATGGATACACCAAGAGCTGATACACAGATTGACAGAATAGCAAACTATAACATAATCCACATCTCTTCTTTTCCTTGGCCCTCTAACTTATGCATTGGCAAAAGAGTTAACTAGGACCTATTCACTATTAAAGGTTTGAAGTTTGCTAGAACATTTAGACTTATAGTTATACTGCCAGATCAACATTTTTTACTATTTTTGAAACTCTCAGGTGTTACTAAGCTTCACAGAAGTCTGAATTTTTGCTTCAATATTTTATTTATTTACATTTTGATAAAGTGGCCAAGTGAACTAGTCTACTCAAACCTTTCATTCTGACCTAGGCACAAGTATAGTATTGTTTTATTCCTTATAAAAAATGAGTCATTTGTGGCACAATAATGAAGACAAAATTCACTAAACATCAATAATCGTGGTTAAAGATGTTTCTGTTCTATAAAAAATGTGCATTAACAAAAATCCTGGTCATACTGCACTGGGCGAGTGCAAGCAGGTTGGCTAGTGCGGTACACTTAATGACATATTGACATATAATGGGACATTTCTCTCCATGACATTTCACAGGGCTTGAAAAACAAAAGTACTATACTCTTTTGAGATATTTATGACTGGGTGGGCTTAAATGTATTGTAATTTCTGTAAGTGCCCATTTATGGTGCTGTCATAAGCTGTCTGTACTTTTTTAATCATGAGATGGTGAGTAATGGTTCAGTTTAATGGCAACTCATTTAGGGAATGTTTCAAGATTGCACACAATCTGACATTCTAGCTTTGCTTTAACAAATTTGGGATATCAGCCCTGGCTCTCAATTTCCATTTGAGTGGTGTTCTGTAGTTTTAAGACTGAGTCCATCTTAAATTCCTTTGATGCTGTGTCATTTAACTGTCTCTTACAGCTATGCTGACAAGATGTTTAGTCATAGATTTAGTTAGGTTATGCTACCAAGATGTTAATAGGGCCTACTCAGGAAAGAAGTATCCCCTGTGTCCCTCATCTGTTGTTTGAGAATGGGAGTAAGGGCTTTGATAAAATACATCTCTAGTACTAATTCTAATACTTGACTTGTGAGGCTTCTAACTGAGGTCTGCAAGCAGCTCTCCATTCAATACAGAAGGTTCTGGGACACAGAACATTATCATTTATGGCTTTAAAATGTCCTGATGATCATTTATTGAACCACTTTTATAAAACAAACCTTCTTGAGACCACGTTAGATTATGTGTCACACTCCCAAATTGGTGATATATATTTCATTTTCTTTGACAAGTGGGAAGAAAAGCAGATTACAGTTTAATGCTCTTATATTGTGTCAGCCATATGCTGATGGGAAGTGGATGGTTCATAGGTTCATAGGTTTATACTAGGCTATCTGCCCTAAGGCATTTATAAGCCTAGCCCAAATTATTGGGGCTTACGCCACCCCTTATATGAAAAAATACTGTGCCCATTAGTTTGTTGTGCCTCTGTCCAGCAGTGACCCAGAGATGATTCCCGGGGTAAACCTACGATCTCCCATCCACAGGTCTAGATTTCTCTTGAACAGAGTCAGCGAGGTGCTCTGCCTCACATGGACCGGGATTTTATTCCACAGCATAGGGAGTCTCTGAGTGATAAATCTATCCCTCCAGCACGTCCTATTTATATCCGTGCTAAGGTTTAAGTCGCTTGCTCTAGTGGTTTTGGTGGATTTGGATTTTTGAGGTGGAGCATGTCCATTAATTCGGGTTGGACATGGCCTTGTATGTCAGGCACATGTCACCTCTGAGCAGACGGTATGCGACTGAATAGAGCTGGAGTTTCTTCAATCTGGCAGCATATGACAGATTTTGGAGTCCCTTTATCCTTTTGGTGAGGAACTTTTGGGGTCTCTCCAATTGCTGCAGATGTCGGGTGAGATACATCCCGAATGGGGCATTGTACTCGATCATTGGTCTGATAAGTGAAGAGTACAGGGAACAATGACCTCACTAGATCTGGATGTGAATCCCTTCATGATCAGGTGGGCAATGTAGAAGGTCTTTCTAACCACTTTAGCAATGTGAGTGTCAAAAGAAAGGCCACTGTCAACCTGGGTCCCCAGGTCCCTGATAACCTCTTCTGTGCTTAGTGGATTGCCACCTATATGGTAGCTTGGGGTTACCTTGTTTTTCCCGAAGGGTATGACTATACATTTTTGGCGTTTAACTTCAGGCCATGGCTCTGGCACCAGCTATCTGTTTCCGTGAGTCCCTTCTGAAGGATATCAGTGTCCGATGCACTTTCCACTATGGCGCCCAGTTTGCAGTCATCTGCAAACTTTGTCAGCCAAAGTCCTCCCATGTTGGCCTGTACTTCTGAGAAGTAGATGCCAAACAATAGGGGGCCAAGGACCGAGCCCTGTGGGACACCACTTGTGACCGGCTTGGAGTCTGACAAAGCGCCAGCAACTCTAACCCTGTGGGTTCTGTCCTTAAGCCAGTTTGCAACCCATCTTGTGACATATGGGTTTACATTTAAGCTGGTAAGTTTTTCTACAATACCCGAGTGGGGTATTGTGTCGAAAGCCTTTGCAAGGTCAAGGTAGGCTGTATGGACTGCCTTTCCCTCATCAATGGCCTTGGTGACTATTTCGAAGAAGTCGACCAAGTTCAAAAGGCATGATCTTCCCTTGACAAAGCCAAACTGGGTCGGGTCCAATGTCTGCAAGTCCCCTATATCTTTGTTTATGAGCTCCATTATGATCCTCTCCATAGCTTTGCAGACTAGACTTGTTAAGCTTATGGGGCGGTAATTACCAGGGTCCGTAGAGGCGCCACCTTTGTGGAGTGGGACCACAGTTGCCGTACGCCACTCCTTGGGCACGTATCCTGTGGTAAGGCTGAGATTAAACAGCTGCCTTATGTGCGGGTTTAATTCCTCATTTAGCTCGTGTAGCACACAGCCGGGGACACCATCCGGTCCCATTGATGCTGTGTTCTGTTATTTCAGATGATCGAGGGATACTGTCTCTATAATTATGCATCCATAAAGGATATAACATCCATATCACTGACACCAGGGGAAACAGTCATATTATAGCTCTTCCATTGATGTGATCCTGCTTCCTTGAAGAAGTTAAAACAAACTTGCAGCAGTGCTGACAATGGAATCAAAAGGAAGACTTCAGTCAGTAATAATGTGACACACTTATAAGTTGCAGATGCATTATCTCTGTCTTTCTGTTCCTCATACACACAAACAAATTTGATATATCAGAGTCAGCTGAGTGAAAGTGCAGATCTAGTAAGTTCGATGTCCCAATGAGTAATGTGATAAAATTTAGGATTATTTAAAAAGAAAATGAAGAGGAAGAGAATTAAACCAGAGCTAAAGGATGAAAGAAAATGACTTTGAGCTAAGCTGGGGTAGTTTATGTTCACCAAGTTACTATATATCACATGTAAGGATCATTGTTTGTATTAGTAACTAATTAAGATTAATGACATAATCCTGAGATGAGATGTTCACTGCATTGTAAAGTAGGAGTTTAAAAACTTACTTTGACTTGAAGTGTGTTGGTGATTTAATTGCATCTAGAAGTCATGCAAATTGTAAATACTTTTCTTGGGAATTAGGAATAGATTTGCTTGTCTAGCAAACCTTATGAAATAGGAAAAAGTACAATAGGAACATCTTTTTGCAGAGTCAGCCATAGAGAATAAATGATCACTAACAGACTTCAACCCTCTTATGGCAATCATTGTTTAAATCTATCTCCTTCTAAGTGAAGACACAAATGAATTTCATGACTCATCTTAGTAGGAGCAATTTTGAAATAGTTACTGATTATTTAATATGTTTGACAGTTTAATGGTCACTGTAATGACCTACTTACATTTAACAGGCTTGATTACCATACTATAAACACATAACCCTATGTTGATGTTTTCTACTTTATATATATATATATATATATATATATATATATATATATATATGTGTGTGTGTGTGTGTGTACGTATATATATATATATATATATATATATATATTTTTTTTTTTTTTTTTTTTTTGTGATTGCAGGGTGCGTGTAAATCATAATGGGGCTTGCCACCCTACAAAACCAATTTTTTGTGCATTTTCAAAGGTAATTTTAGTAAATAATAGTAATATATCTGCAAGTTGTTTTCTATTACTGAAATATATTTCTAGGATCCTGAATCTGGCATTATCTCCCTTTGTAGTACATTGTACTACACTGTAATACATTTCAAGCACAGGTTTTCAATCAGAACCGAGTCTCAGTGGTCAACACTTCGAAATCTAAAATATACAAAATATATTGAAGATTCGTGAAGAATTTCCTAATAGTTGAAATGTACCAACACTATAATTTTTCTTTTAGCTACTCATAGGACAAAATAGATATGCTTCATGTAGCTTTTTCAAAGACTACTAAAAGCATCATTGCAACCAATAAGTTATGACATCATTGAGGTTAAAAGTTGGTCAGTGATTTCCTTTTAGTGACTAGATACGCCCTTTGGAATTATTTATGCAGAATATTTTTTTACTGATTTTGGTAGACATACTTTGAACAAAGTTAGAGGTATTTTGCTACCATTACCCCTTATTAATTTAATGATTATTCTTAGGTTCATAGATTCATAGATGCATACTAGGCCAACAACCACTAGGGCCTTTATAACCCTAGCCAAGCAAAACAAAACTGGCCCACAAATTTTATTTATATAAGGAGTGATTTACTGACTGCCTCTGTCCATCAGAGACATAGGTGTCAGACCAGGGTGAATTTCCAATTACTTATCCCTTGGTCTAAGTTGTTTCACCTAAGATTAGGTAGGAACTTTGCTACAGATTGATGGGAGGCTTGTTCCAGAGAATGAAAATTCTCTGAGAAACATATCTGTCTCTCCATGTCTGATTTATATGCAAAATATAGGTCTATTGATCTAGTAGTTTTGATGCTGTTTGTTTTGATGGTATTCAAAAGATTCATCAAAACAGGGTCCAGGGTTACCTTGTATGCCAGGCATAAGTCACCTCTGAGAAGTCTGTATGATACAGAGTAAAAAGACAGGGCTTTGAGATGATCCGCATACACATTATGTTTTCTTCCTGTATTCTTTTGTTATAGAATCTCTGTGGACATCTAAGCTGGTGCATGTGTCTGGCCAGTTGGCATTATGGTCAATAATGCATCTAATGAGGGCTGAGTGCAGTGGTACAATGACTTGTCTGGACCTAGAAATCATGCCCTTACTTATAAGTTGAGCAAGATATAAGGGATTTTTCATTGGACTCACGTTGGTTGAAGGCTAAGTTACTATCTACATGAGTTCCCTGATCCTTGACTAATGAATCAACCTTTAGTGGTATTTTATTGATGACATAGTTGCACATGATGGCTGACTTCCCAAAAGGTACTATAATACACCATTTTCTTTTTATCCATTTTCTTAGTGACCTTTTGAAAGAAATCCTTGAGGTTCAGTAAATATGACCCTCTTCTGACAAAGCCAATCTGGGATGGATCCAGTTTCTTGAGATCTCCTTTGTCCTTCTTGATAATTTCCATGAAAATTATTTCCATGGATTTGCAAATAAGGCTAGTCAGACTAATGATTCTATAATTTCCAGGATCTGTTGAAGGTCCTCTGTAATGAAGGGAGATGACCATCACAATCCACCATTTTCATGGTACAAAGCCTGGTTTAACACTGTAGTTAAATAGTGAATACTGTGGGTCTTGATAAGTCATAATCTGTTGTTGTCAATTTTCGTTCTACCCTCAACTTGTGGGTTCATTTCCAATCCACAGAACTGACTCAGCCACTACAATAGTTCATGGGGACCAAAAACTCTCAAGCTCATCCCTTAACCACAATGCACCTATCCCAATTACCTCAGATCTCGTTTGCAGCTTTGAGAGTTACCCATTGGGCCATATTGTCTTGATCCAGATATGTAATTTATTTATTTTTTCCTTCTGTCATAAGCCTTCATTTCCTTATTTTCTTCTTAAAAAAACTTAACTTATTGTACATTAGTACTCTCTCTGATAGTATTGCAAGTATCTTCTCTTGAAAACCTATCTTTCCATTTCTTCTACATTTTCATGTAGCTCTAGAATATCATTGTTGATACCTCCTTCTCTTCCCATCTTCTCTAAACTTTGTGAAGCCATGAGATATTATTGTTGATAGTCACCTATCAAAAAAAATGTTTTCCTTTATTTTCTATCTCTGACTCTTCTAGACTTGTTGTGGAGAGTGCGTGTGTGTTTGTGTGTTGTTGCTTGTTCAAATGGTGGATAAAGAAAAAGGCCTGGTGTGAGAAATGTGGTCACAAAATTCCCTAATCTGACACACATCCTCTACGTGTATATTGTTTGGGGCCCCTTGATCTTCAGGAGGACTGTTCTATTTTCCACTCTTTCAGCCATCATGCTCTTGTAGAAAGAAAAAACTGTTTCATACTGAACAGACATCTTCCCTTCTCTTATAGGGAGATCATGTCTGGAATGACTCTTTTACCTAAAGGAAAACATAAAGACATATCTGATGTTTCTAGTCCTGCCTCTTCTTCTTCCTCCTCTAAGGTCTCAGAGAAGGCTAACAAGAGAAGCTCTCTGACTTCAACTTTTCTATCAGCTCCAGGTTCGAGGAAGACAAGAGTGTTGGTTCTGTCTTCTCCCTCAGATCTGAGAACTAAATTGCCCAAGCTTTCAGCTCCAATGGAATTATGGAACCAAAGAGTACTACCAGTAAGTTTTTGGCTTCAACCTTGTCTTCATTTCTGATAGTTCAAAAAAGAGACACGTTTCAGTGCTGAGTTCTTCAGAACTGACACCACAAATAAAAGATTAATCTTCCACTATATTTTTTCATACCTAGGACTCAATATTCACCTACAATAACCTTATTTCCAGACAGACTTCCTTTTTCCTTTCTTGGAAAGACCCAGACCTCCATCTGTCATGTCCATGTGTTCTTCCAGACATCTTACTGAAGACAATGTGGAGAGATCGGTGTGGAAAATTCTCTGGCCACAAGGTGTGACAGGGACTACATCGGTTCTTACCCCCACGGATCAGTGACTACAGTCTTCAAACACCCTCTCTTTAATTTCTCCTCTAACTTCACTGGAAGCTTCAGGCACCATCATTCCAAGCTGTCTGGTACTGACTATGTCAGATCCAAAGTCATCCTCACCTCCAGATCCAACAATTGCTCTGAGTTCTTCTGTTCATTCAGAACCGAAGACCTCTAGGAGCAGTATCTGTCCTGTCACTTCTGAGGGGCTGGAGTTGACTTCTATTTTTTCAGAGCCATCTCTGCATCTCAGGGTTTCAGCACAGATCAGCTTGGCACAGTTTTCATCCTTGGGAGGGATCTCCTTGGGGCAGGGAGGGACTATGGCTCCTAGGTTGGTTATCTCTGATCCTAGATCCTTTCCTTCACTGGGGGGATATATTTTTACACTATGGAGAGGGACATGTTTGCTTCATTCAGTCAGTCAGTTCCTTCCCACTTGGAACAGCCAACTAAGTCACATTTATTTTTTCAGAACCTCAACCATTGCCTCCACCAGGATAGCGAGTACTTAAGTCTCAGGTTTTCCAGCAGGATGCCCCCTCTTCTTCTGATACATCCCCAGACCACCCACCACCCCAATGAAGAGGTCACTAGGAAGAGGAAGTGCAAGAGAAAGTACTTGGATTTTCTGGAAGAATCTATCACAGAATACATGGATTTTGATGAGAGCAAAGGATCCCCAAGGTCACCTCCTGATGATGTCTCATTTGGGGATATCCTAGAAATCCTTAAGCAGAAAGGTGATTTGAAGTCCATCAATTCTTTTTTCTGAGGTGTCCATGTATCTCCAGTACTTTGGTACCCATCCATCTACTTCCTGGGTAACTCAACACACCATTGAGATCATTGAGTTGATCTCTCATAGGTTCATAGGTAGATACTAGGCTATCGGCCCTAGGGCCTATACAAGCCCAGCCAAAAAGGTACTCTGGCTTTTGCCACCCAAGAAAATTATTTTCCTGTGCCACTGTCGAGCAGAGCTACAGAAGTGAACCCCAGGGTGAATTTCCTATTTCCCATCCAATCATCTAGATTTTTCTTGAAGAGTGCTAATGAGGAGCTTTGTTTGATAGAGATATGTAGTTTATTCCAGAATATGAGAAGTCTCTGGGACAGGAATCTATCCCTCTGGCATGTTCTGTTTATTGTGGTGGCAAGGTTTAGGTCCCTAGAGCATGTAGCTCGGAGGGATTGGGATTTCTTTAAGTGGAGCATGTCCAACAGCTCTGGGTTGAACATAGCTTTGTATGTTAGGCAGAGATCACCTTTGAGTAGGGTATATGCGACGGAGTAAAGCTGGAGTTTTTTGAGACGGTCTGTATAGGGCATCTGTTTGAGGCCAGTAATCCTCTTTGTGAGGTATTTCTGCAGCCTTTCCAGTTGTTGTAGATGTCTTGTGAGGTACATGCCAAAAGGGGCATTGTACTCTGTAATGGTTCTAATGAGTGATGAGTAGAGGTAACAATGACCTCTTTTTTTCTGGATGAGAAACCTTTTGTGATGAGGTGTGCCACATGGAAGGATTTCCTGACTACTGTGCTGAAGTGATTATCAAAGGAGAGACTACTGTCCACCTCTGTCCCAAGGTCTCTTATCACACTTTCGGTGTTAAGTATACTACCGCCTATGTTGTAGTTCATGGATACAGAGTTTTTACCAAAGGGGATGATAATGCACTTTTTGGCATTTAGCTTGAGGTCATGGCTTTGACATCAGGCATCTGTCTCAGTGAGGCCCTTTTGTAGGATGTCCACATCTTTTGGAGTTTTGATTATGCTCCTAGTATGCAGTCATCTGCGAACTTCGTTAACCAAAGACCTTCTGTGTTAGCCTGTACTTCAGAGAAGTAGATGCCAAACAGGAGAGGACTCAGGGCTGAACCTTGCGGTATTCCACTTGTCACTGGTCTGAAGTTGGATTTGGAGTCTGCTACTTTCACAGTGTGGGTTCTGTCAGTGAGCCAGTTGGCAACCCATCTTGTGACATAGGGATTTATACCTATTTTACTGAGTTTATCTGTAATTCCAGAGTGGGGGATGGTATCAAAAGCCTTGGCAAGATATAGATAGGCTGTGCAAACCACCTTACCCTCGTCTACGGCTTTGGTGACTGCTTCAAAGAAGTCTATCAGGTTTAGAAGACATGATCTGCCTTTTACAAACCCGAACTGGGTGGGGTCCAGAGTTTGGAGATTACCAATGTCTTTGTTTATAAGTTACATGATGATATGTTCCATGGCCTTGCAGACCAGTCTCATCAGGCTAATGGGGCAGTAGTTCCCAGGGTCTGTGGTGGCTCCCCCCTTGTGGAGTGAGATAACCATCACTGTGTGCCATTCAGTGGGCACAAAGTCTTAGGTGAGGCTATGATTGAACATGGTACTTAGGTGGGGTGCCAGTTCATTCTGTAGTTTGTATAGAACGCTGCCTGGGATGTTGTCTGGTTCCATGGATGCTGTGTTCTTGGCTTTGGAGAGTGTGGTTTTTATCTGTGCAGCCATGATTACCGGAACTTTGCATTCTTCCAGTATAGAGATGGGCCTTTAGGGAGTGAGAGGAGGGTAAAGTTAGCACTGAACCTATCTGCCAGGATGTTGACAATATCAGTTGGGTCTGTATATTAAGTGCCATTGTGCTGTAACTCAGAGCAGATCTGAGTGTTGCCATTGAGATTCTTGACATAGCTATAGAATGCTTTGTGGTTGTCTTTAGAATCAGTGGCAATTTTGTTTTCATAACTAGCTTTGGAGGATTTTATCAGGGATCGCATCTTCTTACTGAGGTTGACCAGGGAGCTCCTCCACTCATGGAATTTTATTCTCTTTTGCAACAGTTTCTTCCTTCTGTTGTACAGTTTGTTTATGGCTGGGGACCACCAGATTGGCTTCCTTTTTTTGTTGGATAGACTCTTGGTTCTGTTTGGGATAGCATGATCCATGCACTTGTGTAAGTGCTTATAAAGTGCAATTGTGTAGGATTCAGTAGTCGTAACTGTATTGTCCATCTGCATGGGTGTCATGAAGTTCACCTCTTCTGTCTTAAGAAGCATGAAGTTGGCTTTCGAGAAATTGTTTACCATGGTTTCCTTAATTGGGGGTGGGGGCAGGATGGGGATATCTAGGGTGATTAGCTTATGGTCGGATCGGATCAATGAGGCATTGACTTCAGTTGTGGAACACCGGTCACTCATGTTGGTAATGACTAGATCTAGGATATTGTTGCCCCTGGTGGGGGTGTGGATAAGTTGATCCAGGGCATTGGAGTTTATGAATTCCAGAAAGCATTGAGCGAAGGAGTTGGTACATGAGTAGTTTTCCCAGTTAATGGTGGATAGTTGAAATTGCCCATTATTAGGGTGTTTGGTTGAACCCTAATATTTTCCAGTACATCAAGAAAAGAAGAGTGGAAATCCTGGGGCATGGTGGGGGATCTGTTGCAAGCTAAAATTTGGATTGCAGTTTTGCCCAGAGTTAGTTGCACTTGGATAACTCGGATGCATTATGCTGAGCAACTAGCCTGAACATGTGGATATCCTTAATGAATATGGACACACCTCCATCTTTGGTGTTTCAGTCCAGGTTACATGGCCGAAAAGTTTGGTATGAGTTATAGCCTGGTAGTGCAGGAGTGCTCTCTGGAGTCTTGAACCAGGTCTCAGTCACTGCACAGATTTCAATGTTTTCTATTTTAAGGAGTGCCTTGAGTGAGTGTATTTTGAGATTTAGACTTCTAGCATTGAGTAGCATCACCCTCAGTTTTTGCTTGCCTGTTCCTGTTACAGTGGTGAATTTGTCATTTGAACCTTGCCTAAAAAAGGCACTGTAGGGGCGGCAAAAACCTTAGCCAGTATCCGGAATCCTAAGGGTGTGCAGGCCATATCCGGCAAAGCATTGTGGTCTGTTGACCATGTCATCCCAGGCAGACAGATACTGGATCCCTTTAGAATGACACCAGAAGCTTAGCCAATTGTTGAAGTCAATCATTTTGTCCTTGTACTGCGGTATCATTCTGGGTGATGGCAGAATGCTACTCAGGGCTAGGGTCATACCTGCCTGGTTTACAAGATCGAAGAGCTCTTCCATGTCTCTTTTCATGTAGTCCAGGGAGGTATGTCTCAGGTCGTTCACACCAACATGGACAATGGCAGAGTCATATTTGTACTTGTTGTGGAGTGACCTGAGTGCATGGGTTATGTGGCGGATCCTGGCACCCGACAGGCAGCTGACAGTAACATTCTCCTTGTTTAGCCTGGTGAGTGGGACATCAGTGTGCCTGATTATAGAGTCACCTATGACTAGTGTGTTGGGTACATTGTTTTGCCTTATTGGCTGTGGTTGAGTGGCAAACTGAGTCTCTCAGCAGGCATGGAAGGCACCTAATTCCACAGTGTTTTATGCCCCTGAGGATAAGCAATTCTAGGCAAAGGGTTTGCCTGTGGATGGCATGGTCATGGTGGCAGCTGCAAAAAAGGAACTAGCAGTGGAAAGTTCTTCTATCCATCCTCCCAACAAGGAGTCTCGTATGATGGATAGATTTGGGAAACAAGTTTATGCATCAACTACCTTTGCCTCATGGTCCTTGAACTACTGGCATATTTACCCAAACTATAGAGGGATTTGATTAAATAACTATCAGATACCATCTCAGGAGCCATTTCTGAAGAGGTTTGAGACTCTGTTACCTCTCAATTGGCCACCTTAAATTCAATTTCTAATTCTTCCATGAGGCTCATTTTGCATGTAGCCAAAGGAATGACCAGAGCAGCAGGTTCAGGTGTTGTCATAAGGAGACACACTTTGATGTGCTTATGTGATTTTGCAGACCCATTTAAGTTTTGGACCATCAATGCTCTTTGATAGCATGTCCTTTTTTGGCCCTAAAGTTAAAGACACATTGACCAAGTGTGGGAAAGATGGGAAACCCTTTCTGCTGTGGAGATACATTTTTTCCACTCCTCAAAGATCCTTTTCAAGGAATCAACACAGTGGTGGGAAGATGTGATTTAGGAAATCTGAAGGGTCTTCTCAGGACTCACATGGTAGTGGTTCCCCCAGGGACAGAGGGGGGAACTCTAATGGGAGACACTGCAAATGCAGCAGAGGGGGGCACACAAAAGCAAGAGTACAGTGATTCTTTCTTTGATAAACCCTTTCAGTACTCCTGAAAAGAGGCTCGATTGTCCTCCTCTGGAGACAGTCAGGGTTTGCTGGTCCCTGCATCAGAGAGCCTAGTTACAGATAACTTCTGATACATGGGTGCAGAGGATAATATCCAGAGGTTATATTACACCATTTCCCCTTCCTTCGTCCATGTGCAAAAAAAAACCCATATGTTCCACAAAGTAAAAGGGAGCAAGCAATACTAGAATACAAAATCTGCTAGAAAATAGAGTCATTCAGGAAGTCCCACCATATCAGAGAGAATCCAGAATTTACTCAAAGTTCTTTTTAGTGCCAAAAAAGACAGGGGACTGGAAACCAGTTTTGGATCTCAGCAATCTAAACAAATCAGTTTGGTGAACCAAATTCTGTATGGCCATGGTTCAGTCCATTCTTCCTTTTTTCAGAACAGTGTGACTGGTTGTGCTCAATAGACCTTTAGGATGAGTGCTATCACATAAAGATGCACAAATGATCCAGAAGGTTCTTGTGCTTCAGGCTGGGAGCAAGTCACTACCAATGCAGACTACTGCCCTTTGGCCTGACCACAGTCCACAGGGTATTCACCAAGTGCATAGCATTAGTAGCAGCTCACTTAAGACTGCAAGGATTATGGATGTTTCCATATCTGGATGACTGGCTCATCACTGCCATAACCAGACAGTGACTGCTAGAGGCAAGAGAAAAAAGTTTTCCAAACATGCTCTTTCCTGAGCATAACCATAAGTTATGAATAATTTCACCTTGAACCAACACAAATACTGGATTTCATAGGGGCTTCTTTAAACTGAAAGACCACAATTGCCTCCCTTCCCTCACAAAGACTCCAGACAATCCAATTTCAAGTCAGGAGAATAATTACCAACAACACAGTACTGGGAAGATTAGTCCTTCAGGTACTGAGGTCCATGGCACCATTGATAACACTTGTTTCCTTGGCCAGATTTCACATGATAATTTTACAAAGATTGCTTGCAACACAATGGTCCATCCTTTATCAACCAATGTCAATGCCAATTATAATCACCAGTGTCTGCAAAGAGATCTTATGTGGTGAATTCAATTGGATCACATTTTACAGGGTTGTCCTTTCATTCCCCTCAGCCCAAAGCCACAGTGACCACAGATGCTTCCCAGTTAGGGTGGGGGTTGTCTGGGGAAGACTGTCCAAGGCACTTGGTCTCCAGTAGAGTCCAATTTGCACATCAATATCCTAGAGACGAGGGCAGTGCTTTTAGTTTAGCAAGCCTTCCAAGATGCTCTTCCCTCAGGGACAACTGCAATTCAAATGGACAACATGTCAGTAGTCTGGTACATCAACAAACAAGAAGGAACCAGATCCTACCCATTGTGTCAATAAGTTCACAGAATATGGCAGTGGGTGATCTTATCCAACCATGTTCTCATAGCAATGCACATTCTGTGGAAGTCCAAAGTGACAGCAGGCAAATTGAGCAGGTGGATACTTTTACCTCAAAAATGGTGCCTCAATCAGAAAATGTCAGAATGGATATGCCAAAGATGGTGTCATCGATGCTGTGACCTGTTTGCCTCTCCCCTAAACAACAAGTGCAGCAACATTTTTACCCTGATCTCCCAGAGGACCAGTTACCGAGGGATGGTCTTCTTTGCAATTAGCCCCCCAGTCTCCTATATGCCTTTCAACCAATTCTATTAATTCCCAAGTTCCTACTGAAAGCAATCAGGTTGAAGAGCACTGTTATCCTCATTGCACCTTATTGGCTACGACAGATTTAGTTCCCCTTCCTTTGGCCTCACTTATTTCAATAGTCTTGGATTCAGGATCTAACTTCAGATCTCTTGTCTCACCCAACAGGCATGGTTCATCTGGACATTACAAATCTCAAGATGACAGCTTTGGGTGAATCTATACAGCTGAGAGGTATGGCCATAGCATGATATGGCCATTCTGTTATGTTGATAGATGTACAAGCAGGGGATCCTCAGCCACCACAGTACCAAGGTGCTGGACCATTTACACAGATCCATCACCAAATGTCTGCAGCTACCCTTCCAGAATGGCATGAGTGTGCAAGAATATGTAGGCTGCAGGCCACAATACTGGACACAGCTTCATTCATCTTGTATTTCCCAGGAAATAACATTGAGCAAATAAGTATATCTGTCAGTAGGTAATGACATAATACATAACAGTGGAAAACAGTACATCTGTCTGAATATCTCTGCTAACACCAACCATGTAACACAAGCATCACAGACACAATAGTTACAGTATCCCTCTATCTTTTGCCCATTGGGACTCCATATCGTCAACCTATCTACAGGTATCCTGCAGAAACAGGTTGCTAGCTGTAGGTGTAGAACACAAAATCCTGCACTGGAATATGACCTACCTGGAATGCATTCACACACTCAATACAGAAGGTCATACTGGGCATGCTCCTACACTTAGAGACAAGAAGTCCATGTCTGACAACAAAATACAGAAGGTCATACTGGGCATGCTCCTACACTTAGAAAAATGAAGCTCATGTCTGACAACACAGTGGACTATCCATATCTGTCAGTCACAGATGTCTGTGCACACACACCACATTGCACACCATTCATGCTTTGTACACACATTGGATAGGAATACTCCCACATATCCAAGGCCAACACATTAGAATAGGTCAACCATACACACACAGAGATGTGGGGAAGAGTGAGGCAGATAGTGACAAAGAGATTGCCATCATGAGGCCTGTCCCACCTACCACACATCCAATTGGCCAATATAACATGATGTGCCAATGTCAATCACTGTAGACATTTGCTTTTGGTAGCCCTTAGCCCTATAGTGTTTGTGGTGCTTGTGATAACTGTGTAACATGATAATACAAATCTATATTCATCTAGCATTTGTATACCCAGTCCTATCAAATGTAAAGTTGTTTGTGACTGAGTGTTGTGTGTGTGTTTCCAGAGGAATAGTTTATGGCCCTTTCACACACACTGCACTTCCCATAGCCCATGTTAGCAGTCATGTCAATGTCATTCACCTTGAAATAACTCTCTTGCCAATTCTTAGCCCTATAGTCTCCATGGCATGTGCAATAACTGTGTAATGTTACACTATAGCATTACGCAGTTATCACCCCATACTCTCCATGGTGTGTGCTATAACTGCGTAATGCTATAGTATAACATGCTAGTTAGGTAGGAGTTCTAATCTCAGACATGGCAACTGTGAAACTGAGTGTGTGTGTGTAGAGAAATGTATGATTTTTGAGGCCATTCACAGTCACTACACCTCCCATTGCCCTACGTTAGCAAGGCTGTTGATGTCAGTCACCTTGAAATAACCCTTTGGACAAGGGACAGCTCTTTAAGCTCCATGGCACATGCAATAACTGTGTATTGCTATAGTATAACATACTAGTTAGGTAGGAGTTGTAATCCCAAACACGGCAACTGTGAAACTGTGTGTGTGTGTGTGTGTAAATATTAATGATTTTGAGGCCATTCACAGTCACTACACCTCCCATTGCCCTACTTTAGCAAGCCTTCTGTCAGTCACCTTGAAGTACCACTTTGAAGAAGGACCAACCCTCTAAGCTCCATGGCCTGTGCGATAACTGTGTAATGCTATAGTGTAACATAATAGTTATGTAGGAGTTCTAATTCCAAACATGGCAACTGTGTGTGTGTGTGTGTGTGTGTGTGTGTGTGTGTATATATGTGTGCGTGTGTAGACATTAATGATTTTGAGGCCATTCACAGACACCACACCTCCTATTACTCTACTTTAGCAAGCCTACTGATGTCACTCACCTTGAAATACACCTATGGATAAGGTCTATCCCTATAAGTTCTGTGACGTGTGCCATAAATGCAGAACAATGTAGTAGCAATAACTACACAGGTATAGGTTTGTATCTCGCCTGTGGTAAGTGTTTGTGTGTGTACCACAAAGATTCTGGCCCCATTTACACCCAGTACACATCTCAGAGCCTGACTTTAGCAGTCCTGCAGATATCATCCACCTTACAAGTACCTGTTTCCAACCCTAAACCATGTCAGGTCAGTGGTGCTTGTGGTAAATGTGTAACATAATGGTCCATAAAGATTATTAGATAGAAGTTTGAACATCACCCCTGGGAAATGTAAATGTGTGTTTAGGGTAAAATTATTTTTGGGATCTCTCACCCACTGCATCACCCAATGCCACTATTTACACGCGCTGGTGATGTTCCTCATCTAAAAAAGTTGGAACAACATCTAGCCTATAAACTCCATGGTGTATGTGATAAATGTGGTACACTAGAGTAGGAAGACATAGTTAGTTAGGGGTTTAAATCGCAGCACTGGCAAGTGTGTGTGTGTGTGTGTGTGTGTGTGTGTGTGTGTGTGTGTGTGTGTGTGTGTGTGTGTGTGTATGTGTGTGTGTGTGTGTGTGTGTGTGTGTGTGTGTGTGTGTGTGTGTGTGTGTGTATGTGTGTGGGTGTGTATCTGTCATCAGTATCCTGTGTGGAGGTTGGTGTGATTGTGTAATATCAGGATGCATTGTGGGGAAGGTTTTGTTAAATTACTATATTGAAGACCTAGTATATGTCACAATATCCACCTTACAAGGACAACAGATTTCAAACACCAGAGAGGCTGGTGTAGACAATCCACAACCCTACATGTGACATTATGGATTGGTGAACAATATAGGCAACCCTTGTATTACTCAGAGAACACTCTCCATCCATACCTCATACGCAAACACACTTGGCTAGGCGACAACCACTAAATTGGTAGTTCCCTGCATATTGCCTCACAGATAGTAACCACAGTGTGATTGCAGTGGACTACATGCCTGTTGACCACAACAGTGCCACTGACATCAGAAAGTACAGTGATGTGTTACATCTCCTGACTGAGTGTGTGTTATCCAGCAAGTAAAAGGACATGGCACCCTGTTCCATCCCTACAGTAGGCAAATAAATGCCTACAGTGGTCCTTTTGCTATGTTCCCCACTGGATGCCTGCAACAACTGTAGATTCTGCAAATGTAACTCACTTTGGGAATACCATGCCTTATACACATGCCCTGTATGGACAGACACCACTAACTCCACTGAATACCTGTATCATGGTGTCAATGTAGGTGCAAGCACAACCTCAGTTCCATAGCCAGGTCTCCCCAAATGAGGTCAGGAATGCTACATCAGACAATAACAATCTTTACATATAACATGCCTCAGAGACCTCAAGTACACTTCCACACATCAAAGAACATGCGTGTGGGATATGTGCACAACCCAGACACTGTCCATGTTATGGCATATAGATCACATACATGGGAAGCAGTGCATATCACTGGCCACCCACAATAGTAACCCAGATGAGTGGATGGTGAATACAATACCTACCTGTGGGGACCACTCCAGGGACTACACCCCTGATCCACACTAGAGACCATTGTCATGTGACCTGATGCCAAGGTATTCCCTTTGCCTAGCCTTGTACAGCCATCAGGCCCATTCACCTACCACACACCTCTGAAGCAATGAACCTATGTACCTCAGTACTGGCAAGTGTGTGTGTGTGTGTGTGTGTGTGTGTGTGTGTGTGTGTGTGTGTGTGTGTGTGTGTGTGTATGTGTGTGTGTGGAGATTAATGATTTTGAAGCCATTCACAATCACTACACCTCCCATTGCCCGACTTATCATGCCTGCTGATGTTATTCACCTAGAATTAACATTTTGGCCATGTATCAGCTGTATAAGCTCTGTGGCACTTGTGATAACCCCATACTACTGTAGTGTAGCAAACTAGTTACATAGGAGTTCTAATCCTGATTCTGCCATCTGTGATGAGGTGTGTGTTTGTGTCTCCATTGATATCTGCAATTGTGGACATTCATACATACTACACTTCCCTTATCCCTTCTTTAACACTGTTGCTGATGTCACTCACTTTCAAAGATACCTTTGGACACCTCTCCAACATGTAAGCTCTGTGGTGCTTGCAATAATTGCATAACACTGTAACAGCAATACATAGTAAGATAGGGGTTTGAAAATCAATACGGTCAGTGTGTGTTTGTGCATGTATCATCAGTATCCTGCTGGGGTTATTTTGTACTGACAGGATCCATTGCAGTGTGGGTTTTGTTACATCATTATACTGAGGACCTACATGCCCCATTGTCCATATTACAAGGCCAACACTTTTCAAACACTGTAGTGGTTGTTGTAGACAATCCTTAGCCATAAATGTGTACAGCCATGTGCAATTACTATGTGACAGAATGGATTAGTAAACAATATAAGCAACTGTTATAATACCCAGATACCACTCTCCACCCACGGATCATACACAAACACACTTGGCTCTTACTCTCTTAACCCTTCCTTTCTTACTTTGTCTCTGTCTCTGTCTCCCTCTTGCTCTCTCTCTCTCTCTCTCTCTCTCCCTTCCTGGTGGATGTGGAAAAGTACATCTGTTTTGCATAGGCAGCAGCTTGAGTTTTGTAAGGAATACTCATGATCAGGTGATGGCCTGTGCATGAATTTCAGTCCGCCACATGCTAATTGCATGTGGAACAGCTGTGGTATCATTCTTATAGCCAACTGCATGGAAACACGCTCTTATAACTAAGTCCTTCATGTGGGTGTTGGCCCTTTTCCTTCACTGTGAGCAGGACTTCATGTGGGTGTGTGACAAACAGCATCACAGAGAGTAGTTGGAAATACCTCTTACAACATACACTGTTTAGACAGGCCAACAAACAGGAGGGGGATGTTCCAGCCATGGGGACAGAATGTAAGTATTGCTCTTCTACATTTGAAGTAACGGTTTATCAGGGTTTGTGTAGATATGGCTGTTCTACATGATTTAAAGTCTGGCATGACAGTGTTATGTGGATGAGGAAACTCTCACCTGTAGGGCTATCTGCACACTGCCCAGAGTTTGGAGTCTCACATGTGTTGTGTTACTCACACATTTGCTATCTTTAGATATGCAGTAGCATATTCTGATGATTGCAGTCAGTACATGGTGACATCCATGTGAGTTAATAACTTCATATCCCTCAGAAGAGTATGGCACAACAAACCTTGTTACACCAGGAAATTTCACAGTTTATCACATTGATATGTCAATACTGGCCCTGTGTATGTGCCTCCATCCCCCAAGTCTGTCACCCTTTATCCATATGTCATGCAGTAAGAAGTGCATATGTACAGTACATCATTTTTTACTGACATCATACCTGATAACAAGCCAGTGAGATATCAGACTGCTAGACATGTTGTGTATAGTAGACCTTATATTTGAGGACAAAACCTGGACATTCTGTTGCAGTGTGTACAGTAGTGAGGTCTGTGTACTTATAGTGATTGTTGACAGAGTGTGTATTGTGAATTTGTTACTTGGCCTGTGTACAGACTATGGAAGATGTCATTGTTCTTGGTCCTGTTCTTTCTGATGATGCATGCTGCTCCAGTTTATGGTACCCTAGCAGCGTACATGTTTGTAGGGCCAGAATGACATATGTCCCATACCACAGTCAGGCATCAGACTACACTGCGTACTGGCCCTGTATATGTAGAGATACTATGTGACTGGCTCATATGAGGGTGGTTTTGTACACACAGCCCATATACTATAGTGTGACTGTGTTCAGATTGGTTGTGGGTATGCACTTTCACACTGGTGTCTGTTACTCCATGCTGTTACATGCCTGCAGTGCCTGCTATATTTGCAAGTAAATGTGTATTCCCCCATAAGAAACCTGGGTCAGTGTTGTGGCAGTCTGCCTGTAGTTTGCACAGTGCTTTGTAAATATGTATATATATATATGTGTGTGTGTGTGTATGTACATATATACGTATATCTACACACACAAATATATATATATATATATATATATATATATATATATATATATATATATATATATATATATATATATATATATATATATATATATATACATATCCTTATGTGTAAACATGAGTGTTGTATATACCTTCCCAGATGCATCCCACCATATTTATCTGATATGTGTATATTTAGATATAACAACATAGTGATTCAACACTAATTTCACTAACAAGTACTACACAATTGTAGAAGTCAAAGCAGTTGTTCACTATTATTCAGTATGTGTACTGACATATATATTGGAAAAAACAACAACCATTTTCACAGCTGTAATAGCTTACTGGTTAACTGCTATGACTATAGTGTACAGTGTCTTGGGTTCAAACCCTGCAATGGCTGTTTATTCTGTTGCTAGACAGAACAAGGTATGTTGGATACAGAGTGGTTAAGGCAGTTTTGAGCAGCTTTAAACAGGTTTGCATGGGTTTGCCTGATGGTAAGCACTGCTAACGTGCAGTTAAACAAAAAGGTGCTTATACCATGTAGGCTTCACTTACCAGTGCACAGATCTGCTTAGCATTTATATTTAAGCAATGTTTACACCTGCTAAGTATGGCTCAGCCCTGGTAACCAGTGATCATTTCCCAGTTTGATGAAATAGCACGGTAATGACATCTATAATATGTGTATTTAATTCCATGTACATAACATGTTTCTATGTGCTGTCATTACAGTAGCAAGGGGTGTGAGTATACTGTCTGGGACACCTGATTATATATGGCTAGTACAACAATCTTTTCCATTTGTGATTCATACATGGGTAGTATCCCAGGTTATATGCAGTCACACTTGCATGCATTGTATCATTACATTACTACTGTCAACAGTGCTTTCCCAAGTAAGAGTAGATTGCAGATTGTAGTACTGGAACCATACACCCCTGCATGCAAAGCTGGACTCTGAGTACTGACTATTATGTTCTTGGTGTGCGAGCTGTGTGTTATTAAATATTTGCTACTGGATATTGATCTATGTGGATATTAACTGTAGACTACTGTGTGTATAGGACATGTCATTGAGGGCTGCTGTCATGTAGTAATGGCATACCTATCAGTGTCTGACGTCTATCTGTCAAAACATTATTCCTAATGCATAACCTGTTGGCTAGCTGATTTCTGTCTGTCCTCTGTACAGATGTGCAGATGTCAGGTATTTATCTTGGCTGCTTACAGGCAATCTATACTTGACTGACACTGACATGTCTGCCCAGCTTTGTTATGAATGCCACAGCTAGGAATCCCCACCCTGTATGCACCATATGCCATGGATACCTCAACTAGACTACCCAGTCAACAGAACATGCTTGTGTACAGGTCTCCAACCCAGCCAATGTCCATGTTATGTAATATATGTTGCATACATGTCAATTGGAACACCTCACTGGCCCTCTGCAAGAAACAACAAAATGATTGAATGTTGCATTTAACTGTCACCCTGAGGATCACTCATGTGGCATCAGTTGATAGATGGCCTGCTGACAAATGTCAGGTGGCATGGTACCACTGTACCCACATCCTCTACTCTTCTCATCTCTCCATGGACAATATCCTGGTATACACCAAGGAACACCTGCACCTATGGAACCCAGTACTGACAAATGTGTCAGTGTGTATTGCTGAGAATAACAGTATCTGTGTGTTTGTAAACTTATAGTTTATAATACCCTGAGGGCCTTCTCACAAACTAAACCCCCCATTGCAATAGTTAGAAATGGCTGCTGCTGTAATGAGTGTTAAATGTGCCTTGTTACACTCTTCACACTATGGGCTATCTGGAGCTTGCAGTACCAGCACAACACTGTTTTACAAATGGGTAGGGGTTACCCTCTGAGTCCTGGCAAATGTGCGTTTGTGTGCAAGTGTGAATATTTGTAGGAGACAGAATTCTGAGGTCACATTCTCCAAATACAACACACCTGGCCATACAGTATAAGGGATGGTGATGTTGCTGACATTAGTAGAGCGATGGCGAACCATCACCCTACTATCCCTGTGGCATGTGCAATAAATGCATATCCCTGTAGTAGCACTGATGAGATAGACAAGGGGTTGTATTGCAGTCCTGATTGATGTGTGATTGTGGGTATGTCAAAGTATTCTCATGGGTTTGAGTGAGTAAAATATCCAATGTGGGGTGTGGGCGCTGGGTATACTGTTTTTACACCATGGTACTTCCAGTACATGTCCCAAGGTCTACTATATGAGGACCATTTTCACCATCAACCATACAGGTAACTCATTACACTATTCAGCCCAGTGATGCATGTGCTGTGTGCAAATCATCTGTAACATAATGGGCTCACTGACAAAGTAGTTTGCACTGATAAACCCAGGTCTCTCAGATGTGTCTATGACTGTTATGTGTTTGTTAATGTGTATATGACAGTATGTCATACTATGTCTTGTTCATTAACACCCAGTACATCCCCACATTACCATAAAGTACAAGGTCTGGTGATGTTTCTCACTTAACAAGAAACTCAGGACACACCTCATCCTAAAAGCTGTGTGGTGTGTGCAATTAAGGCCAAACACATTAGTAGCAATAAGTACCTAGGTAGGGGTTCTACTCTCAGTGTTGCAAAGTAAGTGTGTGTGTATGTGAAGGGATCTACTTTAGTTTGCAGACAATACATGTCCCAGGAGGTCATCTGTCCAAGAACTGACTGGCAAATGCTAACATTTCAAAGGAATCAACTCATAGAAATTCATTCGATTAAAACTATTAGTAAATATGTAAACACCCTCTTCCCCACTGTATAGCTGTACAGTGATACTGGAGGTAGTATATAAAGTTGGTTGTTGATGTTGTGGACACAGCCACCCTCATTGAGGTTATTGTTGTGTGTATCCCCCTGCTTAGTCTGCTGTAATACTGTACAGTTTATATTAACAGGTTAAGTAGTTATCAATCACACTATGTGTTGCTTCACACCACCTCACACCCTCCAAAGTGGAGGGCTGTGCCACCCATACCAGCACACCTATGTTTACCAACTCCAAGATTGCACTACGTTGGGGAAGGGGACATATACCCTGCCACTACCATCGTCAATGACATTAAACTAGC
Source organism: Protopterus annectens (assembly GCF_019279795.1). NCBI lineage: Eukaryota > Metazoa > Chordata > Ceratodontiformes > Protopteridae > Protopterus > Protopterus annectens. Next base: position 695,677,323 of record NC_056726.1, on the reverse strand, counting down.
AGACTGATTATTTGCTGATGTTATGTTTTGCCTATTTTGTTTTGATAGAATTGCATAGGCTAAAATGGGTTCACTGCAAAATTAAGTACATCCATGTGTACAGTATTTTCTGTGCATTGCATCAACGCCAAAGACTCTGTGTGTGTATGTGTGTGTGTGTGTGTGTGTGTGTGTGTGTGTGTGTGTGTTTGTGTGTGTGTGTGTGTGTGTGTGTGTGTGTCATACATATACATGTGGTGTGTGGCAGCCAGTACACTTACCATTCTCCACTGAAGAAGGGCTGCTGACATCAGCCACCGTGTACTCACCTGTATACACCCCTCAGATCTATCAGCCATGTGGCACATGTAGTAACTGTTATACAGATCAGTTACTTATGTTCAGCTGTACCCAGGATATAACACAGTCAATGTGTCACCACAGTGCCTTACCCCTTGTAGGAAACAACAGCAGACCAACATCCTGCTGACACATAGACACCTACAACACAAACTGAATACACTATGGAGACCACAATCAGTCAGTGTTAATAACAGCTATAATGCATCATGTGTGGACAGCTACACATCCTGACATGTAAGCATTAAATGTTCCTGCTGAAAACATTTTACACAGCATTACATTGCTACACCTTAGTACATTCACCCTGTGCATCAGACCCATATTAGCCTGTCCCTGCATTGGTGGTATGGATAACAGGGATGTGGCACAGGTATCATCATATGTATAGGGTGTGTTGTGGGTTTGCCAGAGACCTAGGCTGTGCTGTTTGGTTGTCATCATGCATGTGTTAAGGGGTTTCATTATTAATTGGGATGTGCAGATGTGATATGTGTAGGTATGGATGTGCCCTATCTGTGTTGGTGATGTGTGTGTGTGTGTGTGTGTGTGTGTGTATGTGTGTGTGTGTGTGTGTGTATTTATGCACACAGTTCTGCCATGTGGCTGCCCTATACAGGGATTTTTTGGATAGCTGCAGACCATATATGGCAGGGTGTGCAGTTCACCATCTCCGGCCATGAACATGAGAACTGTGCCTGGCAGGGGTTCCACTGGCACTAACAAGTACAAGGCCAGATATGTTACTCTCCCCTAATGATAGCAAATGTCCACTGGATCTGGGTCCCTGTTGGGACTGGCCAGGGCCACGTGCACATGGCCTGCTGTGTTGTGGTGAGGACAACACCCCCCCTGCAGTGCTGGTGCTGGTGCTGGTACTGCCACTACGGTAGCAGCTGTGACTTGTTGCATGTCCACATAGACCTCCACCTGTTGGTGTTACTGACCTACATCCACATGTCTGTCTCCCTACTCCCACCATATGCTCTAACACAGACATTGCACAGTGGAGGATTCCCACCCTCTCACCCAACCATCTATCCAGGACCACTGCAAAATAACAGTGGGCACCTGCAAGATCATGGATGCTGTCAATAACAGCAGAATGAGTAGCCTTCTGGAGCCTCAGACTCTGTCTGGTATAATATTCCATATGTACCTGTGCCTCCATGATGGCCAGAAACATGCGTCTGGTGACACCTGCTGTGGCACTTCTGCCAGAGTTATGATGGCCAGCTGCCCTCCTACGAGCACCCCTGTACAGCTGCCTGTGTGGTACCTCACAGGTTATCCGCCTATGGCTGCTGTGTACAGACACACTAGCCATAGTCACCACACTCTCCTTTCCCATGCCACCACCCACTATCATCTATGGCCACTGGTGATAGGGTATGTATAGGCAATGTGACTCTGTACGGGGATGGGGTGGCTAACAGTGGGATGTCAACCGATGGCACAGCTTCAGTGCCTGACAACCTTGCCTGTGCCACACCATACATATCATCATTGTCAGAGTCCGTATGGACACTAACATCAATTTGCCTGCAGGAAGGACCCTGACCCACCTCGCCACCTGTGAGGGGAAAACAAAAAATGTAGTTTAAGACCGTACTGCATTGCTTACCTCTACACACACACACACATACACACACACACACACACACACACACACACACACACACACACACACACACACACACACACACACACACACACACACACACACACACACACACACACACACTTACAGATGAGGTGGCACAAATATATTACACAGACCTCTCATTACCCAACTGTCAACAGCATGCATTGCAGCTATACTCAATCCCTGTTACCAACATTATACATCTCTGTGATGCATGAGTTGAGTTAGTAGGTGATGCCCCTTCCCCTGGAACACACTGCACCCATGTACACAGTATTGCTGTGCACCTGTTCATCACTCTGGCATGTGCTGTACACTATACCTCCGAAGTGTGTACACTATTGCTGCATGGGTATATGTGTGGAAATTATGTTTGCTCTGTTGCTCACAGCCCCTATGTGTTTGTCTGACACATACCTTGGGTTGATATGAGGTTAAATATCAATAGTGAATGCCTGACATCTGATTTGCAGATATCATCATCAGGAGTGCATGTATGAGCAATACAATCCAAATACACTGACAACCTTCAAAACTTACTGTGGCTATGAGGAGTGTACACACCCTTATTGACATGCCTCCCTCTTCTCTGATATGCCATGGGGCCACAATACTGTATATGTTAACATTGCACACACCTGATATGTGACATATGACTTGTGCAATCAAATGCAGTATAAAACATATGTGCTAGTTGTGCAGATGCTGATTGAGATGCATACAATATGTGGGTTGCATAAGTGTGCACGCCCTTAACATGATGGTTTGTTGCAGCACCTGTTAAGTGAACTACAACAGTCACTATTCCTGGAGGGGGTATACTAGCATGGCCCATTTTCACTTGCCATTACTTGGTCTCACTGCCCCTACAAATGTCCCACAACTCTGCCAGATTGCAAGGCCAGCTCATGTGCGCACCCCTTGGAAGTCAAACAGTGCCTTCACTATCACTGTGGAGTCAGGGTTATGTCTTTTACAGTGCATGACCTTGACTCTGTTCAGATACAACCATTCTTAGTGATCTTTGGATGTATGCTTCTGTTCACTGTTGTGTTTCAGGATGACCCCCCCCCATCCTCAGCCTTTTTGCAGATGCTTGACAGCTATGGGCCACACATGAGTGTTATTTTGCATTGTCCCAAATTCAGAACACCATGTCAACTGGCCTAGTTCCTGCTAATGAACAACATACCTAAAGGTGTACACTGGCACCAACAAGGTACAGATGGAGATGGGGGGCCTGAGGTGGAGTGAGGTGTCGCTTGTGTAGCACATGTATCTTTACCAATGCTGTCTGTAGGTTTCAGCCTTGGTCTCAGTTCACCATTAGACATTGTAACACATGCCTTTGGGAGACTTAATGTTATGCATATGCTCCTGTAGAGAGCCCTGGATGATGTCTCCTGTGGAAAAAATCTTCCATCTGATTACCCTAACCCATAGGCCACACTTATGCAGAGTCCATGTAATTGTCGACACAGGTACTGCACATGCAGTACTTGCTAGACATTCCTGCAAGTCCTTCAGTGTTGCTGCATGCTTCTGAGCAGCTTCCATTTCCAGTTTACAACATGTGTTGTCATCTGTCTTGGATGGGCATCTGTTTATTTTCTACATTAATGGTGTCCCATACTTCATCGTCACATACATGCTTGTCTGCACTGTTTGCCATGGTATATGCAATGGCGAGGTAAGGCTACATGTCCCACTCCTGATGCTACCTTTTGGATATGGGATCCATTCCATGGTTTGTAAGGTGTGTTCAAGCCATGGCTGCCTCTGTTGCAGGTAAGTGGGCAAATGTCATGGACATACCCGACCATTACTTGGTGTGACATTGAGGACCCGTACTTGATGGAAGGTGAGTACTCAAGAAGAGTGAATGCTGCAGTACCTCAAAAGCTGCCTCCACAATATGATATTTGGAGTGTGTGCACACATATGCTTCCAGTGTTTGTTAAGGTATGTATTCCCCATATTTATTGTCCTAACATAGGATTCCATATTACACATTTGTTGCTCATGTTAGGATCACATTACAGGTTGTAAAAGTTGTGGAATCTGGTATCGTGGTATGACGTTGTGTAGATCTGTAACAGTTGCCATTCTCATAGTGGTATATACACTGTTGTAGCCACTGTATAAGGGTAATGTTTCAGACATGTCCCTACTGTAGGTCATTTGTCCCACCATTATGTTCATCTCTGTCCACACATCTTGGACTGACAGGTTGTTAGTTATACTGCAGGACTGTTACATACCCTTCAGATATGCCACCATGGTGACCACTATGATGCAGTGTAGTTAACAGCAACAATAAGTGGACATGTACAGCATGCATTATGGGTAGGTGTATTAAATGTGTGCAAGGCAAATACTATGGCCATAACGTGACTGGTGTATTGGGAAACCTGAACAAAAGACATCCATACTTACCAGCTACAGGCTGCTGCCCCAGAGGTATATCAGAGAGACCTACATAGTTGTGTGAGAGATGTGATGACAGTAGCCACACCTGTGGCATTGGTACAGGGTGGGAGCAGCAGTTCAGTACATCAACAGTACAAACCCACAATACTACAGATTATGCACATCTGTTCTTTACTACACTGCAGCGACAGACTATGTTATCTGACATATGCATGAAGATACTTTACAGATGAAGATGGATAAGCAACAGTGGTATACTAATGTGCCCTGGGGCATTACCTGTATGCTCCTTGTCTATTGTGTGGATAGCACCTACCGCCACAATGCTATCTTCATTTTCTTGACTTGGCTAGCGGACAGGTTCCCCAAGGCTAGCAAAGAGCTCCTCAGCATGTGTCAGTGGGGGCTGGATGGCATGACCCCCACCTGTGGGTAGCTGGTCACTCCTAACTGCAGCAGCATGCTGACGGGCATTGTGGATGAGGTCAATGCAACAATGTTGGTCTTGCTCATAACTGGGGTTATGCAGGCTGACATCATTTACTCTGTGGATGAGGTCATTCCACAGGGCAGTCCTCTCCTGCAGATCATAGGCTGTATGCCCAAAGAGGGTTCTGTGGTGATGCACAATGTAGTTGATAAGTATGTCATTCTCCTGTGGAGTATAAACAGGGAGTCACTCTCTTGACATGGTACCTGGAAGACATAAACAGGAAAAAAGGTCTGAGGACCTCATGCTGCAAGGATATAATAGTTGTTAATTGACATCCCCCCACAATATCTGCAAAAATAATCTGAACACACATCAATGGGTATGTTTACACCAAACCTACCGTTGGGGCATATATATTATTGTGCAACAAATATTGAAATGTGTTTCTATTCATGTTCCATGTTGAAACACTATCGTTGGTGGCCTGTTGCTAACAATGTTACCTGCATGGCATTGTAATGGCCACTGTGGTTCCATATATGCATGTGTTCTGTTTGCTATGCAACTGTTCCAAATCTGCTGTTATGGGTTAATGGCAATATCTATGCATGCTGTTATAACTAATCCTGGATTAGTGTAGACAATTACTATCCATATATGTTCTAAAACTGCAACACAATATCATGTTTGGGAAGGCTGTTGCCAGCAGAATCACATCTCCTACCTCATCTGGTCATGGCAACAGGCCACAGCATGTGAGGGACCCAATCCAGGACCTCCTCATCTACTGGTCCTGCACTACCTTCAGGTGGAACCACCTCAAGGGATGGTGCTTGTCCCCCCCCCCCCGGGAGCATGCACAGACAG
>NC_056726.1:695666609-695669109 GCF_019279795.1 Protopterus annectens | reverse complement strand
CTTACACACAGTTCTGTTTGTCAGTGTAATAGTGATGTTTTAAGTTAGGCATTATGTAACAGATACATTTACATTGTGACAACTAATACTGTTCCCCCTAGTGGTTGAGTACAAAGTGTAATTGGAGGCTGCTGAACTACATCTGTAATTAAGTGCTGATTGGCTCTTATCTTCAAGGCAAGTGCTTTTTTTACTGTTGTACTACTTGAAGGCCTTAGCCTGGACAGCAAAGTATGTTATGTTTTTCAGATTACTGTATCAAACGTTTTGCTTGAGAGTTGCATTAATCAGTTATTATGTATTCCAAACACCTAACTGATATAAGAAATGCATAAACAACTGAAATAGTACACACAAAAAAATTCTATGTATGGAAACTTGTGTGTGGTGTCATGTCCTTTGCATTGTGTCTGGGTATATGTTTCATGCAATAATTCTCATTTGTAGGAAATAATCAAACATTGGCCATTTTAAAAGGTGGCAAATGTCAAAATAATGGCTGTCTGATATGCTGTGCACACTCTATATATACTCTTCTTATACATATCTATAAGTAGTAATATATTTATATGTGTATATGTGTATATACTTATATATATATAAATATATATATATCTATCTATCTATATATATATATATATATATATGTATATGTGTATATATAAATATATATATATATATATATATATATATATATATATATATATATATATATATATATATATATGTATATGTATAGATGTGTGCGTGTGTGTGTGTGTGTGTGTGTGTGTGTGTGTGTGTGTGTGTGTGTGTGCGCATATGTATCATTGGAATGTTTAGGGCTTTAGGGCTTCCACATTGTACATTCCCTATGGTAGACTGACTGTTCTGCATGATATGTTACAGATATCATCCTGACATCTTATAGCTGAGATGGTTCATAGGTAGGCACTAGGCTATTGGCCCTAAGGCCTATACAAGCCCAGCCAAAAAGGTACCCTGGCTTTCGCCACCCAAGAAAATTATTTTCCTATGCCCCTGTTGAGCAGTGCCACAGAAGTGATCACCGGGGTGAATTTCCTATTTCCCATCCAATCATCAAGATTTTTCTTGAAGAGTGCTAATGAGGAGCTTTGTTTAATATAGATAGGTAGTTTGTTCCAGGGTATGGGAAGTCTCTGGGACAGGAATCTATCTCTCCAACATGTTCTGTTTATTGTGACGACAAGGTTTAGGTCCCTAGAGCATATAACTTGGAGGGACTGGGATTTCTTTAAGTGGAGCATGTCCATCAGCTCTGGGTTTGACATAGCTTTGTATGTTAGGCACAGATTGCTTCTGAGTAGGCGATATGCGATGGAGTAAAGCTGGAGTTTTTTGAGACGGTCTATGTAAGGCATCTGTTTGAGGCCAGTAATCCTCCTTGTGAGGTATTTCTGCAGCCATCCCAGTTGCTGTAGATATCTTGTGAGGTACATACTGAAAGGGGCATTGTACTCTATAATAGGTCAAATGAGTGACGAGTAGAGGGGAACAATTACCTCTTTTTTCCCGGATGAGAAACCTTTTGTGATGAGGTGTGCCAGATTGAAGGATTTCCTCACTACTGTGGTGATGTGATTATCAAAGGAGAGACTACTGTCCACCTGTGTCCCAAGGTCTCTTATTGCACTTTCAGTGTTAAGTAGACCACTACCTATGTGGTAGCTCATGGGTACAGAGTTTTTACCAAAGGGTATGACAATGCACTTTTTGGCATTGAGCTTGAGGCCATGGCTTTGACACCAGGCATCTGTCTCAGTGAGGCCCTTTTGTAGGATGTCCACATCGTTAGGAGTTTCAATTATGGCTCCTAATTTGCAGTCAACTACAAACTTCATTAGCCAAAGACCTTCTGTGTTAGCCTGTACTTCAGAAAAGTCGATACCAAACAGGAGAGAACCCAGGACTGAACTCTGTGGTACTCCCCTTGTTACTAGTGAGTTTATCTATAATTCCAGAGTGGAGGATGGTGTCAAAAGCCTTGGTGAGATCTAGATAGGCTGTGTGAACCACCTTACCCTCATCTATAGCTTTGGTGACTGCTTCAAAGAAGTTAACCTGGTTGAGGAGACATGATCTACCTTTTACAAACCCAGACTGGGTGGGGTCCAGAGTTTGGAGATTACCAATGTCTTTGTTTATAAATTCCATGATGATACATTCTATAGCCTTGCAGACCAGCTCATTAGACTAATGGGGCGGTAGTTCTCGGAGTCCATGGTGGCTTCCCCTTTGTGGAGTGGGATAACCATAGCTGTGTGCCATTCAGCGGGCACGAAGCCAGAGGTGAGGCTATGATTGAACATGGTGCTTAAGTGGGGTGCCAGTTCATTCTGTATTTCATGTAGAAAGCAGCCTGGGATGTTGTCAGGTCCCATGGATGCTGTGTTCTTGGCTTTGGAGAGTGTGGTTTTTACCTGTGCAGCCATGATTACAGGAATTTTTCCTTCTTCTGGTATAGAGATGGGCCCTTTCG
>NC_056726.1:695636609-695664109 GCF_019279795.1 Protopterus annectens | reverse complement strand
ATGGGGAATGTAGCTAGGGATGTGCAGTACAGGTATAGGGAAGGTCCATAGCTATCCATTTCTTCTACAGCAGCAGCTGTGCATATATACTGAATTTGGAGGTAGATTTGGACAGTCAAACCTGAGAAAGGGGTGAGGACAACAATTATATGTTGTGAAGCCAATTAGACCAGATACATGTGTCCAGTGGACATGTGTGCGAAAATGACAGCTATGTACGGGGTGATTTTTTTTTGGGGAACAGATTGCCCTTTTTTTAATGTGAAAGTTGGATGTTGGGGAAGGATGGTACATATATTTGGGGAGGTAGGTTGGGTAGGAAGACATACAAGGCAGACAAGACAGCATACAGGGGTGGTATTTGACACATGTTGGGGTAAACACCTTAGATGAGGAGGGGTGTTTTGAAATTGGAAGCCTATGAGCCCCCAAACTGAAACAGTGGGACTGAGGTCCCTAACCATGGGCAGTCACCACTGCACCTTCACGGCCCCGAAGGTGGCCCTCTAAATGTGACACGTGGCCCTCAAGCTGGCGTAGCAAATCTACAAACTCCCTTCAGAGCTCGCTATTCACCAACCCTCAGACCTGATGACAGGTAACAGTTTCCTGTCCACGGCCGCTCCCATGGGGGTGACCCTCATCCCCTGAGGCAGTTCCACCTGAAGGTGGTGCAGGACCTGCGGACGAGGAGGTCCCAGGTTGAGTCCCAGACATGCTGGAGCCCTGTGTCATGGCCAGATGAGGTGGGAGAGGTGGGTCTGCTGGGACCGGGCTTCCCAAACATGCTATGGTGTTGCAGTTTTAAAACATATGTGGGTTAGTAATAGTCAACACAATCCTGGATTAGTTATAACAACATGCATAGATATTTCCATTAACCCAAAACACAAGATTTGGAACAGTTGCATAGCAAACAGAACACATGCATATATGGAACCACAGTGGCCATTTCAACAGCATGCAGGTTACATTGATAGCAACAGGCCACCAATGATAGTATTTTAACATGGAACATTAATAGAAACACATTTCAATATTTATTGAACAATAGGACATATTTCCCAACAGTAGGTTTGGTGTAAACATACTCACTGGTTTGTGTATTTAGATTATTGTTGTAGATATGGTGGTGGGGGGGGAGATGTCATTTAACAACTTATATATCCTTGTAGTTCTCACAACTTTAATGATCATTGCTCTAATCATTAGGTACAGGTATTATTACAATACCCTTTGGCCTTAGTTTGGACAGTGGTATGTTTGTAAACAGTGTATACTTCAACTGTCTTATCTCTTACCTGGTATACCTGTGGATGGAATGTTTGTTAACAGTACCTGACTGTTTCTACACATATTTCCAGATTCCGAGTTAATATGCGCATATCTCTTAATCTCTTATTGCACACACTCTGGTTAAAGCTTGACAACATGGGGTACAAATAGGGACATATTTTGAATATTGCTCTCATAAACTTGGAGGGCTGATAGAGTGACAGGATTTGTTTTCACATACATTTTCTGAAGGTTCTGAAGTCTGAAAATCAGATGTATGTCATTATTTGCTGACTACAAATCTGAGATCATCCCACTGATTTGCCACAGGGATAGAGGAACAGGCAGAAAATATGAGCCAGTTATCTGGACATTCTGAAAGAATGTGTACATTTGAGAGGTATGATTATGCATATAGCTTACTACTACTCCCAGGATTCAAACCATGGCTGTGTCTGATAAAAATACAACAATTTAAGTGTCAGCAAAGTATGGTGTTTGAATATTGCTGTCTATCTCTTCAGTGTTTTCTGCCTAAGTCTCTCATGGTTGTACAATCTGACCTTGAAATTACAACAGTCTCATACAGACATTCCTAGACATATTTTATGTAGCACAGTGTGAGAAACAATGGTTGACACAACAGTACTATTCTGATATCAGATGTTACTGAATGCTACGTCAGCCTTACAATACCAGAGTAAACACTACCAGTCCAGGATTTCAATCTTTATTCACAGGCACAGTTTTCTTATCTGACAGACCTGTGGACAGAATGTTTGTTAACACTACCTGACTGTTTCCATGCATATTCCCAGATTCTGAGTTAATATTATGCACATACCTCTCAATCTTTTAATGCACACACTAGTCAAAGCCTGATAACATAGGGGTACAAACAGGGACATATTTTGAATACTGCACTCACAAAATTGGAGAATGGCTAGAGTGACAAGTTTGTTTTTAGAAGGATTTTTCTGAAAGTTTTGAGGTCTGAAAATCAGATGTATGTCATTATTTGCTGACTAAAATTCTGAGATCATACCACTGATTTGCCACGGGAACAGGGTAACAGGCAGAAAATATGAGCCAATTATCTGGACATTCTGAAAAAATGTGTACTGTTGAGAAGTGTGATTATGCATACAGCTTACTACTACTCTCAGGATTCAAACAATGGCTGTGTCTGATAAAGATACAACAATTTATGTTTCAGCAGAGTGTGCTGTTTGGATATTGCTGTCTATCTCTTTAATGTTTTCTGTCTACGTCTTTCTCGATTGTACAATCTGACCTTGAAATTACAACAGTCTTATACAGACATTCCTAGACATTTTTATTATGTAGCACAGTGTAAGTAACAGTGGTTAACACAACATTACTACTCAGAGAATGCAGCACTAAAAATGCCATACAATACCAGAGTAAACACAACCAGTCCAGGATTTAGAGCTTTATTGCCAGGCAGTTACAGTTTTATTTAAATACAACCTATATGGGACTATTACTGTCATATTGTCTGGTTTATTCAGTACAGCCCATACACAAAACAGTTTTTTTATAATGGCAGGTGACTTTCTACTACTTTTATATTTATTTGGTATGACTACTACAAGCAGGATTGTTACTCACCAATCTTGCGATGCAGCCTTTGCAGCCTATTCACATGGGCTTCCTGATTTACAGCCCACTCAGCTGCAGCTGTAAGGGAAATAGAGAAATATTTAGCCACACCTATTCATCATATACACAGGCTGGACATTAATAAACAATTACTGTTATGAGTACTTACACACTGCTGGGACATCACCCCTCTGCTTTGATTCTTGGACCCACTGGTCTAAAAGCTCCATCTTCCTCCGTTTCAAGTTGGCATAGTGGTGACTGACCTGGTCACCAGTCTGAGGGATAAAGGTGGCACTGGTGAGGTCATGGGTGAAATGGTTCCAGGCTTCCACTTTATATTGGGAACCTTGGTACTGGTCCTCATCATTCTCAGGAGTCCTACCATGACCTTGGACTTCTGTATGCCCCAACACTGCTCAAGGAAGTGCATTCCCTCTCTGACTCCAGCCATTCTGCATACAGTGGGAAGCTGCAACCAGTTATGAGCTGTATTCCTGCCTGTTGGGTTTAAATATGGCTGATTTGCCACCCTTTGCCGTGATTGGATGTTTTTGAATATGCTGAATTAAGCTAAGCTACGGGCAAACCTGTTTAGCTATGGTTGGCATTGCTTAAAGGGGCAGGTTCAGCACTGCTTACTAATGGGCAAATCCATTTAGCTGGGCTACTCATTGCTTAGCAGTCATATTTATACAATGCTTACACCTGGTAAGCAGAGCTGTACAATGCTTAGCATTGCTTATTTTTCATTTTATAGACTATCTGGTGTATGGAATTGATTCATAATTTATTACATATTATAAATTTGTTTACTTTCTCTGACATCCCCCAATGTGCTTTTGTTGCATTTATTCATGTGTGACTATACTTTATGGGGTTGTGTTTATATGGGGATTTCACAACTTTATTAAACTGACACCTCACATACGGACATAATGCAGCTCTCCGGTTAACAAATATATGTTATTTAGTTGGTAATACTACAAAAAATTGTTTATGTACTGCCTTCACATGTAAAATGTGAATTGGTTATAGTGAGGATTGAACTGGGAATGGCTGCTCACAAAGCATATGCTCTAACCACTACATTATTGTAATAGCGTTTATGTTGGATGTCTCTTGTTATTTAACATCTTGTGCTGTTTAAGCTGGACTAAGTGTAGCTAAACAATGGGCACACCTGTGCAGCTACATTTAAACTTTATCGCATTTATAAAAAAAAAAAGTTTTGTTGTGTCCTTTTATCTATACTCTTCAGAATATCCTTGCTAATGCTAAACCTGTAATTTTATCAGCTTTCTGCTTCATGGGACATTTGTCCATAGTGCTTAACCACTCAGGGACAAATTCAGACAAAATCAGGGACAATCAGGGACACTTTTAAAATATTAGTTCTATTAACTTAAGGCATTAACAGAATTACAGAATGTGAATTAATATTCATTTCTTGAAGTAAAATAATTCTTCAGCTCTTATTTATTGTCATTATTTATTAAGCATAATTTACCACTTTTGTCCAAAAGACACCAGTGCTAAAAGAGATTAAGAGGGACAGAGCTAAAATGTGTGTCAAAATCAGGAATGTCCCTGAAAATCAGGAACATTTGAGAGGTATGCATTTGTCCCTTTTGCCTTTGACCACTTTTGTGTTTTTCTGAAGGGTTGGAGGTGTTACGAGCATTCTTGTTCATTTTTAATTGACAAAAGGCAATTCTGGAGTGCAGGGGTGTGTGTATTGTGAGAACTGTGCTCTCAGACACACCACTTAACTCGCACACAGCTCTGTGTCTGTTTAACAGCACAGGCAGCGTGCCTTCATGAATATGCAAGGGGCACTGCTGTGCTGTATGGGAACAGTCCATGCTGTGCAGGAATAACTTATTCCTGCACGGCTGCTTGCTGAATCCCAGGGTTAGTCTAATCTTCCTATTTCCTAGCTATTTCTAAGAGAAACACTAAAGTCTAAGATCCTACTTACATACAGACACAGGTAGAGCTGGTGGTGAGTTAGATGTTCTCAAGACAAAAATTCTCTAATGATCTCATTCTTTCTGTCCTTACATTGATAGCACAGTACCACTGATTCATTTCAGATTACATCATTTCTTTCTGGTTCCCAGGCTAACAGACTCTCAGAGGTTAATAGTCCCTTTGATCTTGCAGCTGGTCAGGAACCAGAGCAATAAAAGAAATTATACATGCAAATTCTAGCCATTAACTCTGGCCTCAAAACAATAGGCAGAATTCCTTCATCCAGACATATCGGCACAGAGTTTTGACATCAAAGAATTGACTTGTCAGCTTTGTTACAGCAGAGTGCACTGTTGTTACATTTTTGCACTTAAGAGAAGAAGCCTGTGGCTTATATTAATATTTACAAATGACAGAATTATCTACAAAATTCTATCTGGCTAGGCTGGCAGATTTCACCTATCTTCACACATCTCTCCCCCTGGGGAACTCAAGCTAGTTTTTCAAGTGACCCTTAAGTAACATTGCTTGAGAGGGTTAGGTCTACCCCATTCCCTGTCTTGAGAGCCCATCTGCATTGGCATTGCCAATCCCACTGCGAAGCTGCACTGACATATATGCCTGCAACCATAGGCTCCTTCTTAGCAACTTAGCATTTTGCTGGCTGGCTCTGTTCTTCCTTGTCAGATCTGTGATAGGAGCAGCTATAGTACTATACCTGGGGACAAACCTTTTGTAGTACCTTGCTGTCCCTAGGAATGTCCTCATCTGCTTTTTGGTAACAGGTGCAGGCCATGCCTGAATGGCTTCTACCTTGGCAGGTTCTGGCCTGATTCTACCACTCCTGACTCTATGTCCCATGTAGGAGACCTCTGCCATAGTCACCTGACATTTGCTGAGCTTAATGATCAACCCTGCCCTCTGTAGTCTGCCCAGGACCTCCCTGACATGTTGAAGGTGCTCTTGGCAGGAATGGCTGTAGATGGCAATATCATCTAGGTAAGCAAGGGTAAACCCTCCTGCTCCTGCTAGAATATTATCTATCAGCCTCTGGGAAGTCGCTGGGGCATTTTTCATCCCAAAGGGCATCTTTGTGAACTCATACAAGCCAAAAGGAGTCACAAAGGCTGACCTCTCTCTAGCACTGGGAGTCAAGGGCACCTATCAGTAACCCTTGATAAGATAAATGGTGGTAAGATACTCAGCCCCACTCAGCTGCTTTAGGGCCTCATCTGTCCTAGGCATGGGGTAAGCATCTGACTCTGTGTGACTATTTAATTTCCTGTAGTTCGCACAGAACCTGGTGCTGTCATCCTTCTTTGACACCAGCACCACTGGGGAGGCCCAGGGACTGTTGGACTCTTGAATTACTCCTAGTTCCAACATCTCCTGTATCTCCTCCCTCAGAGTCTGTTTGACTCTTTCAGGTACCCTATAAGGGCCCTGCCTAATAAGCCTTTGGGGTCCTGTATCCACCTGGTGCTGCACCAGGTAGGTACACCCTGGTTACCCTGTGAACATGTCCTCAAACTCCTGTAACACTGCTTTCTCGAACTTGGGTAGGAGATAGCTGCTGGGACACTGCTACCCCTTCCACTGAGGTGTCAGTCCGAGCCTCACTGAGACGATCAGTCACTAGATCTCCCTCAGACTCCTACTGCTATCCACTGCAAATGCTCAGCACAAGGGCCTCCCTATCATGGTAAGATTTCATCATGTTAACATGATACAATTTCTGACCCTGCCTCCTGCCTAGCAGTTCCACCATGTAGTTAATTAATATCACTTACCTTTCTTACTACCTTGTAGGGTCCCTCCCAAGCTGCTTGCAGCTTGTTGTGTATGACAGGAATGAGAACCATTACCTGCTGCCCCACAGCATACTCTCTAGCTCGAGCATTCCTATCATACCACACCTTTTTCTGTTGCTGGGCTTCTGGCAGGTTCTCCTGGGCCAAGCCCATGAGTTGCCTGAGCCTTGTCCCTGAGGTTTAGGACATATGCCACAACAGACTCCTTGTGAGGTTCATACTCACCTTCCCACTCATCTCAAATTAAATCTAGAGATCCCCTCACCCTATGCCCATACAGCAACTCAAAGGGTGAAAAACCTTTAGATCCCTGGGGAACCTCTCTGTAAGCAAACAGCAGATAGAGGTAATATTTGTCCCACTCCCTCTTAAACTGGTCTGCAAATGCCAGTAGCATCGACCTGATTGTATAGTTTAACCTCTCAACAAAACCATTAGTCTGGGGATGATGGGGGTGGTCTTTGTGTGCTTCATCCCACAGTACTTCCACAGACAAACCAGCAGGTCTGACATGAAACTGGCACCTCCGTCAGTCAGTATTTATTTTGGGAAACCTATCCTGCTTAAAAATCTCTAACAAAGCATTTGCCACCTTTTCTGCCTCAGTGGAGGACAGAGCCACTGCCTCAGGGTATCGTGTAGCATAATCCACTACCACTAGGGTATACTTTTTCCCTGTTGAACTTGGGATACTCAGAGGCCCCACAATATCCATAGCTACCCTCTGAAATGGCTCCTCAGTCACAGACAAAGGCATCAAAGGAGCTCTCATCTTGTCTCCTGCCTTGCTTATCTTTTGGCACTGCTGACATATCCTGCAGTACCCTGTTACATTTCTGGAAATTCCAGGCCAATAGAAGTTCTGCATAATATGTCTCTTTGTACATTTTATGCCGATATGACCTGCAAAGGGAATATCATGGGCTATGGCTAGAAGTGCCAGACAGTAGGCTCTAGGCACTACCAACTGCTGTGCCCTGTCACCTTCTAGCTCTCCCTCAGGGGTCCACTCTGTATACAGTAACCCTTTGTCCCAGTATACAGAATCCCCCTTCCCTTGAGAATCAGGTGCCCTCCTAGCTACCTGCCTCAGGCCTTGCAGTGTAGGGTCTGAGAACTGAGCCTGTCTCAACTATCTCTTTGTAACCCTCCCCAGCTCATCTTCCACAGGAAGTCTGGCATCCTCTGACAGTGGTGCCTCACTGTCAGCATGGGTACTACTACCCACCTCTACCTTTGCAGTCATTCTGAACAAGGGAACATAAGTACCCACAAGAAGCTGTGGCTCACAATCAGGCTCACTGCTACAGAGTATCCCCCTCCCTGAAATAACCACCTTACTAGTCCTGGCTGCAAGTATGCAGTCTGTCTGGGTCTGCCCCAGGCTACCAGGCCCACAAGCTTGTCTCCTAGCCTGACTGCGTGCAACTGCATAAACACATGGTACTGCCTCATCCAAATCCTCCCCTATCAGGACATCTGCAGGATGGTAGTTCAGTACCCCTATTGTCTCAAGACAACCTACTATTGGCATTTTGTCTTTCCCACTTACTGGCTCTCTCACCTTTTGTTCCCCACCTTGCCTCCATGGACATCTGCATGCCACATGGCCCCACTGGTTGCATTCAAAAGATTTAAACCTAGGTCCTGGGCATGTACCTGGACTAGTGGCTTCCCCTGTTACTGGCAGATTCTTCTGGGGAAGTCTGTGCTGCCCATCATGGGTTCCTGTAGACCCATGAGCAATACTGGGGTCCCCTTTCCTGTGCAGGGATGTCCTGCTTTCTAGGTATAGGTCTCCCTTCTTCCCCAACTCATTTGAAGTAGCACATTGTCTATCAGCTAACCAGATCTTCATGTCCTCAGGCAAAGTGCTAAGGGCTTGTTCCCTCACCAAAAGGTCTGCCAGCCCTACAAAAGTGGTGACCTGACATCCACTCATCCATCTATGAAAATAAGAGCTCAGTTCAGCAACGTATTCAAAAATGCTTTCATCTGCCTTGCGTCTATGATCACAAAACATTTTCCTATATGTTTCAGGTGTTAGCTTAAACAATTCTAACAAATGATTTTTAACAGCAGTATACTCAAAATATTCACAATCAGCAAGTTTAGACAACACAGTTACAACTTTACCATGGAGTAATGGGGTCAGGAACCGTAGCCAGAGCCTTTGATCAACATCATACTGTTTACATACCCTCTCAAAGATATAAATGAAACTATCAAAATTATCCCCCTCTTTAGAATTTGGAAGAAATTTACTGATATTTTGGGCTTCTGGGGTCCAGTTACTCCCTTTCCCATTACCTCCATGATTCTGAGAAAGAGTCAGCATCTCCTTCTCATGCTGCCTCTGCCTGTCCTTTTCCTCAGCTTCCAGTCATAGCAGTTTCTCATTCTGCTCAGCCTGCAGATGTCTCAGTCTCTCAGCTGCTTCTATTTCCAAATGCCTGGCCTCCAACTCGTCTCTTTAGCTTCATATGGATTTTTAAGTCCTCTGCGGAAAGGCTGGGCTGTCCATTCTCTGAGGGTGTTACATCTCCACTGCCAGTCTGATCCCCCTCCTGGTTGCAGTTTTCTGATGCAGCTGTGATCAAATCTGCAATCATGTCTGCCTTAGTCAGGTTTCCATGCACCACTTCCCTAGCCTGGCACATCTCAGCCAGCTGGCTCTTTGTCAGCTTTCCATTCTCCTCTGCTGACATGCTGGCTGCTCTCCCTGACTAACTAAGCTAACAAAAGAAATAAAACAATTGTGATCTGAACTCTGACTATTCACTGTGTGTGTGATTTAGAGTAGAAAACACAATCAGTGATCACTGTACACAAGCTACAGGAATTCATTCTACCCACACCACTACAAGCCAGTTGGTATTTGCCAACCGATTAATATGTGGTGTGGATATCCCACCACTGCTAAATAATTAATATGTGATGCCCGTGCACTGGCCCAGCAATCAAGGATTCTCAGTCCTCACCACTAACACCGATGAGGGGCGTCCATATAGGGAAAGGATAGTGAAGACACACACAGTAAAGTACAATTTCCCTTAAGAGCACACAGAGATCACAGTCAGTTTGGGGATGTTTTTTTCCCTTTCTCTCCAGGTCCCCAATCAGACTCCTCAGTGGCACAGCTATAGGGTCCAGATCTCAGCCTAGTAGGCAAACTAAAACCTCCAGCACCCTCTCTGTCCAACCAGTGCTTCATGTCCCTGCCCAAGTAGCTCACACACACACACACACACACACACACACACACACACACACACACACACACACACACACACACACACACACACACACACACACTTTGAGATAAGAGTTATATACAATTACACAGACACTCCTGGGGAAGACTGGCACAGATTCTCTAGCTGTGCCCCCTTTCTGCCCAGGCTATATGGTAGTACCAGCTGCCACCACCCACTAATATTTATCAGCTACTCAAAGGCCCTTATTAAATGGTTTTCAATTATTACTGTGCAATATTATTATCCAAATGGTAACTGCAACGTAACAGTGAAGACATATTTGGAGTGACTTAGTACAGTATCACTATATACATGCAATGTACTCTTAGAACTTAAATTATCTCTACACAAAACAGTCACAGTTGAAAGGTTTAAAAATATTTAATAAATAAAAAACAAAAGACAATACTTCTTACTACACAGTGCTAGTCAAGAGTTCAGAGATCACAGAAAAATGCTTAAAATAATACAGTAGAATAGTTCTGACATCAACACAGAAAAACACTTAGTCTAATTGTTCTATTCCCTAGCTATTTCTAAGAGAAACACTAAAGTCTAAGATCCTACTTACATACAGACACAGGCAGAGCTGGTGGTGAGTTGGATGTTCTCAAGACAAAAATGCTCTAATGCTGTCATTCTTTCTGTCCTTAAATTGATAACACAGTACCACTGATTCCTTTCAGATTACATATTTTTTTTCTGGTTCCCAGGCTAACAGACTCTCAGAGGTCAATAGCCCCTTTGATCTTGCAGGTGGTCAGGAACCAGAGCAATAAAAGAAATTATACAAGCAAATTCTAGCCATTAACTCTGGCCTCAAAACAATAGGCAGAATTCCTTCAGCCAGACTTATCGGCTCCATGTTTTGACATCAAATAATTGACTCATCAGCTTTGTTACAGCAGAGTGCACTGTTGGTACATTTTTGCAGTTCCACATTTAACACCATTTTTCCCATTTAAGAGAACAAGTCTGTGGCTTATATTAATATTTACAAATGACATAATTATCTACCAAATTCTATCTGGCTAGGTTGGCAGCTTTCACCTATCTTCACAGAATGTTATAGTGAGAAGAAAAAAATGTGATGTTTAGACATGCTGTTGTCATAAGTATAAATAAAAAACTTCATAAGAATATGACAAGACATTAGGATAAATACTAGAAACATATGCAAAAAGTGGGCTGACACTGAGCAGAGACAAATATGAGTTTAACAAATCAGTGTCAGTGGTTTAAGGTTTCTTTCCTTTGTCCTTTTATTTTG
Organism: Protopterus annectens; assembly: GCF_019279795.1. Taxonomy (NCBI): domain Eukaryota; kingdom Metazoa; phylum Chordata; order Ceratodontiformes; family Protopteridae; genus Protopterus; species Protopterus annectens. The sequence goes on along the minus strand of NC_056726.1, from coordinate 695,652,899 downwards.
AGAACTTTCTCAAACCTTTAATGTTAAATGAAGTTAAAGGGTTATTTTTGGTTCAAATTACGATATCTATTTTATTAAACACACCTCACTACAACAGAAGCACTACTAACATAGCAAATGAACAAAGACATGTTAAATACACTGTATAATGTGAAAGAGCTTTAGGAAAATTAAATGACTTGTGCTCATTGCCAGTTCCATGTTATTTTGACCCCAAATGTGAAATCAGTCTGCAATGTAGATGGAAATCCTTTCAGGGCAGGAACCATACCATGCTAAGGTAAAGACAATGATGACAAAGATATGACTCAATAGTAGCTCTTAACTGACGCAGACAAGCAATGTCCATAGGCTGAGTAGGGGGACAGGAAAGTGCATGTGCTTTCAAGTTTATAGGTTACCAATCATGGTGCACTACAGAAAGGGTGGAAATTATATGGCAGAATATATGGTGAGGTATCTACAACAAGTCAAAGAAAAAATGAACAGATGTATTAAGGCAGCAAATGACTACATAAACAATGTAACTGAGTGGTGCTCTACAAACATGAATATTCAAAGCACTGAGAGTGAAGTGGAAATATATTTATTTATACCAAAAAGAGAGACAGATTTATAAAATGAAAAGTTAGCAAAAGAATGACATGCAAGACCAAGATGTGGCAATAATAAAAAGGTAAGAAAACAGTAGTAATAATACTGAAGTGCCACTGACAGGGTTATATGTTTAAAAAGGCAGTATGCTAATTACATCAGAAGCTTAACAAAGAGGGTATACTGTGTCCATAGTTAAACCAAACATGCAGATTGTTAAAACCTAAACATTAGTGAGACAATGGATTCTGAAACAGTGAAAATGTGAAGTGACTGTCTGTTTTGTGAAAGGAATACTATCACGTGTTTGAACATTCCATTCCAGATGTTTGAGTTGCTATAATCAATAAAACCTAAAACCTACAATAAAGACCCACTAAAGCTAGAGTATTCTCTGAATAATACCTTTAACATCCTGTAATGGAAGACCATGTGATATATGCAAATGACCCCTTATGGGCATGCCAGTGGTTCATCTATATACCTGCTGAATTCTCTTGACTTTTTATTTTCACATCTTTAAGGTTTTACTGGTACATTTAGGTAAATAAAGCCAAACCTCACTAGCTGTAGACATACCAGGTTCATAGATTAATAGATGTTTACTAGGCTAATGACCCTAAATAGCCTTTACAAACCTAGCTATGCTTCTGAATTGTATTGGACAATGTATGATACCATAGTTGTTTGATGGGGATTATATATAGCTTGGGCATATAACTGGGGCATGAGTGGCCATGCATTTACAAGTAGTCTCTGTCTAATAGAGACAGAAGTGGCACACTGGGGTATCTTTTCAAGTCCCCATCCATTGGTGCAAGTTAGGCTTGAACAACTGCAGGGAAGAATGCTGGTTCAAATGGATGGTAAGCCTATTCCAGTCAAGGGGTTGTCCCTGAGACACATAACTATCCCTCCAACATGTCTTATTTATGTTACACACAAGGTTTACATCCCTGGATCGGGTATTTCTGAAGCTGTAAACCTGGATCGGGTATTTCTGAAGCTGTGTGTTTTTTAGATTTGGAGTAGATCCATCAAAGCTGGATCAGACTATGCTTTGTAGGTTAGTCATAGATTGCCTCTCAGCAGTTTGTAGGAGACCAAGTATAGGGACAGGGCTTTGAGGTAATTCATGTAGGACATGTTTTTACAACATGAATTGTTTTTCTGTGAGGAATCTTTGTAGAAGCTCCAGTTGTTGCATATACCACAAATATGCATATAGCTGGTGAGGTAGATTTCAACTGTCCCTGATTTTCAGCAGCATCCCTGATTTTTACTGAAATTTTAGCTCTGTCCCTCTTAATCCCACCTAAATGCCGTGACTTTTGGAGAAAAGGTGATGAATTACACTTAATAAATAATGCAATAATTAGAGTTACAGATTTCTTTTACTTTAGAAAAATGCATATTCCCTCATGTTCTGCTATTTTGTCAATGTCTCAACTTAATAATGCTAATATATGAAAAGTGTCCATTATTATTTCTGAATTTGTCCTTGATTCTGTTGAGATCTGTCTCTTTTTGGTTTAGAGCTATGGGTAGATAACACAGGGGGCACTGTATTCAATGTCTAGTCTAATTACAATAGAACAATGGCATCTTTGGACCTAAACTTTATACCCTTGTTTTTAAGTTGCACAGCACAGAATGATTTTCTTCTACAGCAGACACATTATGGTCAAAGGCCAAGTTGTTGTCTGCATGTGTCCACAAATCCCTGACCACAGGAGTATATTATTAATGCAGTAATTTTGGGAATAGCTGGGATCTGCTCTTTTTCTATCTCATTACGACAGCATAGGGTGACTGCAAAATATCCCAACTAGCATCCTAATTAAAGGGTATAATAGTCACACATGCAAACAATTTTGTAAAAACAAGAAATACCCAGAAAAGCTAGAGTCTTCACTGTATAAAACCTTAACCCTCCTGTTGTGCAAACTGATAGGATATATGGAAATGATCCTGTAATAACATACCAGTGTTACAGTTACATGGCTTTTAAATGCCCATTACATTTTACGTCTACTCTTTTATGTCTTGACTATGACATTTAAATCGATAAAGCCAAGCCCCACTAGATGTAGGCATGCTGTGTTTCATCCTTTCTCAGAGCTCACCAGTACAACGTAAGTGGATTGTTTGGTCATACTTTAGAAACACAGAGCTTGAAAGCAAGCTTATTGTCCATGCCATTAGGGTGAATTCAAAGTATCCCAAATAACTTCCAATCCAAAGGGTAAAAATGTCACATAGATAAGGCATTTGGTAAAAAATACAAGAAAGATCCATCAAAGCTAGGTTCTTCACTGTGTAATACCTTTAACCTTCCATATGAAATGTCACTATATTTTGGAAAAACAAATAATATTAATTATATAAGTTCAGTGCTTTCATCCGCATATACCATAGACTTTGTCAGAACTTGGCCTTTGGGAAATAGTATAGTGTTGTATTTAATTGTGAATTTTTAAAAAATTGTTAATTTTAAAAGCTGTGATCATTGTCACTTTGAGTCGTGTGTCAGAGAACAGCAAGTGTTTTTTTTTTTAAATGATAGTAAGGAGATTAAAGGGGCACTGTACATCCAATGACATTGCTGTATCCATCCAGCCTGAAGTGTAAAGTGTAAGAATGAGGCTGTCTGTGTTGCGAAGACTGTTGTTTAGTCTGACAGAGTAATAGACATCCAACAGCAAAATACAGAAAAAATACATTCTGATTACAAAATCAGAAAAAGGAATGCAATTTTGAAATAGATCTAATAGTGCTGCTGAAATGGTCTGAAATAGAAATATTTTTTCTTACTATTTGATATACTCTTATGCAGCTAAAGACTAAAAAACATACTTTACTATCTAAAATAGACAAAGGGCTAGATTCATGAACATCTAATTTTCGCAATGCTATCATGTGCCATTTTGTATTCATTAAACAGCTCTACTTGTCATGTAGAGCCATCAAACAAAGCTAAACAGCAGAATATGCTAATGAAAGCATAATCAGCTGAATTACATGCTAATGAAATAATACAATATGCTAAAGCCATTCAGAAAACTATAAAGTAACTATGTAGAGATGGTTAACGCTTTTATTCACACAATACAATAAATCACATGCGTTTTCGTCCTACACAAAGGACTTCTTTGTGTAGGACGAAAACGCGTGTGATTTATTGAATTGTGTGAATAAAAGCGTTAATCATTACTTTTTTTCCCTGTGGAGTACCTGGTTTCAAATATTGAAGGAGTCAAGCCGTGGTCCTGGGCATTCTATACATTTTTTATTAGTGACTTGAGAATTGCCACTTGCTTTGAGTTTAATATGTAGAGATGGTGTAATCCTTTGTCATAAACACCAAAGCCTATTAGAATACAGCCATCATTGCACTTAGAAAAAAATAATCTTGCAGACTGCTGCTGCTGCCCATTTTCATGTGTATGTGCAACAGGCTCAAATCTATGCTGATGCTCCTGATGATGATAACGGTAGACCTCATCCAAGGAGAAGAAGGGTGTTCAGACCCCGTTTAACATATCATGGACTACATGATAGTACAGGGCAGATAGGGAAACACTACAGGAATTCCGCAACCTCTGCTGCACTCACCTCATACCCATTTGAAACTAATTTATATGTAAGGATATATGCTACTGGTGCATTCCAGAGACAATCAGGGGATATAGTAAGGGTGTCACAGGCCTTAGCTTCCAAAATATTTTACCAATTTCTTAATGGTATGCTACAACATGCACAGGAGTGCATTTATTTTGCATGCACACCAAAAGAGAGAGCAAGTACAGTGCAAGAATTCTACGATGTAGTAACTTATCTGAAGTCATAGGGGCCATAGACTGCACTCACAAAGAAATAAAAGCCCTGCTCGGTAAACAGGGAAGGATATACATACACAAGAAGGGGTTCCACTCAGTCAACTGCCAGATTGTCTGTAATGCCTGTAGTTATCATGACTCACACATATGGCAGACCTTGCAGCTTTATACAAGGTTTGCTAGGGTGATGTTCCACAATGCCATCTGCTGGATGATGTGGATTATGGACTGGAACCATGGCTCATGACACCCATCAGAAATGCACACACTCCCACAAAAGAAGAATACAATGACACCACCCTCAAACTAGAAACATCATAGAGAGTATGCTTGGCATGCTGAAGTCATGCTTCTGTTGTCCAGAAACATCAGGGGGTGCCCTGCAGTATGACCCAGGGACCTCTGCAGAAATTCTCACAGTCAGTACCATGTTGCACAATATCATCTCGAGGAAACAGCTACAACAGGAACAACAAGGGTCAGGGCCACATATTCCTGGACCACAGGCAGGAACAGCACCTCCTGCACATACAGATATGGATTCCAAAGGAGAGCTACCATCTGTAGAGGTAGCCAGCAGATATAGGTATTAACAATATGGTAAGGCAAAGGAAATCACACAGCCTCACCACCTAAGACTCAAAGGTCAGCGCACACACCCAGCAACTAAGACAAAAATGATAGCACACACACACACTCACGAGTGAAGGAATACACATAACAACCTAAGCACTTACAAACATTAAAAGTGATGCTATTTGATGCTTACAAACATTACTTACCCATGTAATGTCTATGTACAGATAGCATCGAACAGAGGCAGTCCCAAAGGACATGACTCATAACTGCAGTACTGTCAAGGTAAGTGTGGAACTGTGTACAGATAGCATCGGACAGAGGCAGTCCCAAACAACATGACTCATAACTGTAGTACTGTCAAGGTAAGTGTGGAACCTGTAGCACATGAACCAATGTGCAAGAAGATAAACTATCTTCATACTGCCAGTCTTGTACCTATCCACTATGTGCATTACACATATATGCAACCATAAGTAAAGCCCAAATGAACAAAGCCCATGGTAACTCATCATCATTCTCACAGGGTGGGGAGCATAGTAGGCCAAGGGTAACACCACAGACATATGGATGCCAGGCCTCCCCTTGCAGATGAAGCATCACACACACTGATCAATCCAGTGTGTCACTCATCCTATTCAACGAGTCACCCATACAGTTGAGGCAGTCACACAATATCAAAATTGTAACACAATACAGTGAAGTAACTATACTAACATGGACAGCACAGCAAGAAATGCCATATGTGCAGTATAGCAGCAGTAAAATTTTAAAATTGCATACATTGCAAAATGCTTTTTTTCCAATGGATTTTGAAGTACAGTGAAAATATGAACATATAAGCAGTTTGTGTAGAGGATAAACATAACTTATAAAATAATGCAGTGGTTTGTAGCAGTAATGCTCTGTCTGCATCCAATCAGTTTCCCTTCCTTTCACTTCCATAGCTATGCCATTACCTTTCTACATATAGCATAGATTCTGCCCTCTGAGCACTGCGAAGATGCAAATAAGGTGTGAAAGCATTAGCATTCCTGAATATAAAAAAAAACACTTGGTTTGCTGGATGTAAACATGGTGTAGGTAGCTACACAACTGCACACACACACACACACACACACACACACACACACACACACACACACACACACACACACACACACACACACACACACCACAAGACTGCACAAAGGAACAATAACAATGATTAGCTGATAATGGCTTGCAAATGTTTTTGATTGATCTGACTACAACAACAATCAGTACTGGAGTGACTGTTCTCTCTCAGAAGAGTTTGTATCCTCCAGAGTAGACTTACAATGTTAAGGTGTAAACAACCTTAACAACAATGACATCCTTGCACCAAGAGCACACTGACCACAATCTGATTAAGATCTGTCTGAAATGGTGATAAGCTATATTACACAACAAAACAAAGATGAAATTAATGGCCCTAATGTTGCATTTTTGTAGATGAGCTGAGAGAAGGGATGATGTTCAGACAAGAAAGAGAATAAGTAGCTGGTAGGGTTGGTAACCTGACATTAAAATGGTGTGGACTATTATTACATTAAAGAATTAGTCAATATAACATTTAACTAAACATGTTCAAGCAAATGAGAAAATAACATCTTCTAGTCCTGTGTTGGTGGCAAAGACAGATAAGAAACACAACTGAGTGTGTGTTGTTATTGCACTGGGATGAGGGTTCAGTTCCAGATAGTGTGTTATCTGACAGAGTTAATGCATTTTTCTGAGCATATGATCAGGCTGCATCACACAAACAGATCTAGAAAACTTCAAAATCCTGACTTTTCATAATAATTACCCTATATTCGTTAATACTAACATTTGTGTGTCCATCATTTTCACATATTTGGTGCAGTGCACTCATGAATGGCAATGTTTTGAGGCAGTGAACAAAAGTCTACTACCGAAGGTACAAATGAAGAATTTTAACTTGTCTTGCCATCAGTACTACATTTTCACATAGGCATAGGTGCACTTTGCTATAGCAGTAATGGTTGAAATTCTACATTACATTTAAGTATCATTGTATCACACATTTTAAATGAAATAATTTTAAAGAAACAGGAATGAGGATGCAGGGTTTGAAGCCACATGCTGCTTGAAATGTTTGTAGCAGATGTGAAAATGCAGCTTGTGATTTGTTGTGTGGAATATAAATTGTTACATATGTTATTTTGCCTGTGTAATTTCTTTTTTTCTCAATTTTTTTTTTATTTTTCAAATACATTTGAATGAATTCCATAGTATTTATACATAACATCTTAAATAACTATGTACACTATTTGCATTAGCCTGACACTCTAACAGACCTTAATGTATACAGTTACTTTATAAGTATGTCCAAGCCATTATCAGAGTGTCTGATCAATTATGGTATAGTGTCAATCAATGATAAGACTTTTCCCCAAAGGTTGTTGATAAATGGCTTTGGATACATTCTTAGTTCTTTAATTTTAATTTCCAATGATGCTGTGGCCTTCAGTAGACTGCAGAAGTCTTCCAAAGTTGGTATTGTGTTTGTATTCCATCTTCTTGCTAAACACTTCCTTGAAATTGCAAGTACAGTCCATACTTTATACATTTGACCTATTCAAATGAGGACCTTTGTTCACATTTAATAATAATAATATAAGATCTTTAGTTAAATAAAATGATTCATTAAATAAAGCTTGTAGAAAGTTATTAATACCATTCCAAAAATGGCTTAATTTTAACACAGTTAAAGAAAATGTGGTTCCAATCTGCATTGTGTAATTGCTCACATCTCCAACATATTCCTTTTATGGAAGAACTAATTTTATTAATTCTGTCTGGGGTTAAGAATGCTCTGTGCAAGCATTTCCAATTAAAAACTTTCCAGTATTGTGTCAAGGATGTATATTTTATTGATAATAAGATATTTGTTTTAATATCTTCAGTTAACTGTATTGAGTGTCCTTTTTTATATATTTCCAATATGAGGTTTTGGTTGTTGTTTTATAGTTTATCAATATTTTGTAAAATTTTGAATTACTGTTTCCCATGTCAAAGTCATTCTATACGATTTCATATATGTATTTTGTAAATGTATATATTTCTTTAAATGAAGAATTGTTAATTATTCTCTTAAATGGTATGAACCTGACCTTGAGTAGCATCTTACCCTCACCAAGAATGATGCCACAGTATGAAGACAAGATGATCAATTTCAACAATTGGCTTAAGTATTGGTGTCATTCAAAGGGGATCCAATGCCTATCAGCTTGGGATGATATGCACGACAAGCCACGATGCTTTGCTAGGGACGGCTTGCATCTGTCACCCCTGGGCTTTTGGATATTGGCAAAGGCTCTTGCTACCCTCATAGTGCCTTTTTTAGGCAAGGCTCAAAAGACAAACCCACCTCCATAGGTATCACAAGGGATAAGAAACTAAGAGTAATGCTACTCAACGCTAGAAGTCTAAACCTCACGATGCACGCACTCGAAACTCTCCTTAGCATGGAGAACATCGATATCTGTGCAGTAACAGAAACCTGGTTCAGGGGTCCCAAGAGCACCCCAGCACTACCAGGTTATACCTCATACCATGCTTTTCGGCCCCAAAACTTGGACCGAACCACAAAAGGAGGGGGAGTATCGATATTAATCAAAGATACCCACACCTCCAGGTTGGTGGCAAAGCACGAAGCATCAGAGACTATCCATGTGCAACTAACAGTGGGTAAATCTGCCTTCCAGTTTATAGCCTGCTACAGACCACCCTCCCAAACCCAGGAACCCCACTCGGCCTTCCTGAGAACACTGGAAAATACGAAGGTCTCTCCGAACACCATTATATTGGGTGACTTCAACTACCCAAACATAGATTGGGAGCATTACTCTAGCTCCAACACCCTTGCCCAAAGGTTCCTAGAATTCATAAACTCAAATGCTATGGAAGAACTTGTTACCACTCCCACAAGAGGGGAAAACATACTGGACCTGATCATCACCAACATGGGGACTCTATGCTCCAGACCAGAAGTGTAACCTCACTGGTAAGATCAGACCATAAACTGATCTCACTAGATATTCACATCCTGACCCCACTGCCTGCCCAGAAAACCACAGTGAAAAACTTCTCTAAAGCAAATTTCACACTCCTCAAAACTGAGGTGGAATCCTTCAAAGCCCCCGGGCCTGTGGAAAATACGGCCCAGACCGCAGAATCCTTTATAAATGCATTCTATGAACACCTTCAGGACTGCATGGATCATGCAATCCCAAATAAAACCAAGACCCAATCCTCCAAAGGCAGACGACCTGTCTGGTGGACCCCAGCCATAAACAAACTATACAATAGAAGGAGGAAGCTACTACATGATAGAGCAAAATCCCAAAAAGGGAAGGCATCTCTGATCAGTATTAGCAAAAACTAAGGGGCACTCATAAAATCGTCAAAGGCCAGCTTCGAGAGAAAAATTGCACAGGACACTAAGGATAATCACAAGGCTTTCTTTAGTTATGTTAGGAACCTGGGTGGGAATTCCCAGATATGCTCAGAATTAGTCCAAAATGACAAATAATACACTGATCCCACAGACATTGCCAACATCCTAGCTGACAGGTTCAGCGCAAACTTCTCCCTCCCCACCAAAAGGGCAAATATCTATCCCAGCGGAGTGCTGCCCCCTGACATCTCAGATGCTCAGGTGGGAGCCGCCTCCAAAGCAAAAACACAGCATCAATGGGACCAGACAGTGTCCCAGGCTACGTCCTACATGAACTCCAAGAAGAGCTAAACCCAAACATAAAACTACTGTTCAATCTCAGCCTTACTACAGGATATGTACCCAAAGAGTGGCGTACAGCAACAGTGGTCCCTCTCCACAAAGGTGGTGCCTCAACAGACCCTGGAAACTATCGCCCATAAGCGGGACTAGCTTGGTCTGCAAAGCTATGGAAAGGATCATCATGGACCTCATAAATAAAGATATTGGGGACCTACAGACACTGGATCCTACCCAGTTTGGCTTTGTTAAGGGCAGATCCTGCCTCTTAAACCTGGTTGACTTCTTTGAAACAGTCACCAAGGCCATTGACGAAGGGAAGGTGGTCCACACAGCCTATCTGGACCTCGCAAAAGCCTTCGATACAATACCCCACTCGGGCATTATAGATAAGCTCACCAGCTTAAATATAAACCCCTATGTCACTAGATGGGTTGCAAACTGGCTCAAGGACAGAACCCACATGGTTAGAATTGCTGGAGCCATGTCAGACTCCAAACCAGTTACAAGTGGCGTCCCACAAGGCTCAGTCCTGGGACCTCTCTTGTTTGGTATATATTTCTCAGAGGTACAGGCCAACACGGAAGGACTGTGGCTGACCAAGTTCAGATGACTGCAAACTGGGCACCATAATCGACTCTCCAGCCAACACAAGCATCCTCCAAAAGGGCCTCGTAGAAACAGACAACTGGTGCCAGAGCCATGGCCTCAAGCTAAACGCCAAAAGTGTATAGTCATCCCTTTGGCAAAACAAAGTGCCCACAAATTACCACTTAGGTGGTAATCCATTAAGTACAGAAGAAGTAATTAGGGACCTGGGGACCCAAGTTGATAGCAATCTCTCATTTGACAACCACATGGCCAAAGTGGTTAGAAAAACATTTTATATAGCCCACCTAATCATGAAGGGATTCACATCTAGATTAGGGGAGGTCATCGTGCCTCTTTACTCATCCCTCATCAGGCCCATAATTGAGTACAATGCCCCTTTTGGGATGTACCTTACCAAACACCTGCAGCAACTGGAAAGACCCCAAAAGTACCTCACCAAGAGGATCAAAGGGCTCAAACAGATGCCATATGCTGCCCAGTTAAAGAAACTCCAGCTCTACTCAGTGGCATACCGCCTGCTCAGAGGTGACCTGTGCCTGATGTATAAGGCCATGTCCAACCCGGAATTAAGGGACATGCTGCACCTCAAAAAATCCAAATCACATCGAGCTACACGCTTGAGAGACTTGAACCTCAGCACTGAAATAAATAGGACATGCTGGAGGGACAGATTCATAACCCAGAGGCTCCCTTCACTCTGGAATAAAATCCCAGTCCAGGTTAGGCAGAGTCCCTCATTGACTCTTTTCAAGAGGAATCTTGATGAGTGGATGGGAGATCATAGGTTTACCCCGAGTATCACTTCTGTGTCACTGTTAGACAGAGGCACAGTATACTAACCTCGAAAAAGGGCATAGCAAAATTAATTTAAAATGGGTGGCGAAAGCCAAACATACTCTGGCTAGGCTTATAAATGCCCTAGGGCAGATAGCCTAGTATGAACCTATGAACCTATGAAATCTTGCAAATATGACAGAATACTCTGTAAAGTTAGCCAGTCCTGTTGTGGAATGTTGTATGTTGTTTTTATTACTTGCATATCTAAAAATTTTAGTACATTGGAGCCAATAAATAAATCTTTTCTGTTCCCAAGAATTAATAATTTCTCTATATATTTTATGTGGAAAATTCTTTGTGACTATAAATGGTGTTAAAAGATCAAACAGCTTTTTAAATCTATATTTGCATTAATAATTTTCCTAAATGAGTCAATGTAATAATTAATCATAAGAGCTTTAGTGGGTTTAGTTATGTTATATTGCATACTAATACATAATATGTGCCATGGCAAATTGTTTTTATCTGTTATTTGACATTTTTTTTTTGTAAATCAGATTCATTTATTGATAACATATAAATAACACACAACATACGAACAGTAATTCATTCCAGTTTGCAGAGTAATTTGGACTTATCCACTCTGAAATTGTTTCAGATATTGATGCTTTTATATATGTTTCTATACCAGGAAAGTTTAATCCTCCCTGTGTCCATGGTGTGATATGATGTACTAAAGCTATTCTGTTTCTTTTGGGAAACCATAAAAATTTTATTAGGCATGAATTTATTTCTTTAAGTATATTCCTTCCTGGTAACAGTTGTATTGTCAAGGCTATATATAGAATCTTGCGCAGTAAAAACATTTTATTAACTGTAGTCTATCTTTAAATGGTGATATTATTTTGTTCCATTTTTCGACAGAGATTTTAATTGTATTGATGAAATTATTGTAGTTTTTTGAGACTAATTCATTATTATCCCTGCATAACTCAATTCCTAGATATTTTAAGGTAGAGTCTTGTTTCCCTATGATGTGATCCCCCTTGGTCTGCAGTTCTTTTTTTATTTAAAATAAAATTTTTGATTCTGATTTATTGAAATGGAGTCCTGAAGTCATGCGAAATTTGTGAATTGATATATCCAATTCTCCTAATGTCTCTTTTGTATTAGATAATGTTAGTAATATGTCATCAGCAAAATAGCATTACTTTAGAACTGTATTGTTCATAAACATCTATTCCTTTAATTTTGATATTGTTATGAATTGAATCTGCTAATATTTCAATAGCCAGCACAAATAGAATAGGTGACATAGGACATCCTTCTTTAGTGCCTTTTGTTATATGTATAGATTCAGAGGTAATAGAACCTAACTTGACATACGTTAAATTATTTGTATATATATATATATATATATATTCTTTAGGAGATGAACAAAGGATGCAGGAAATTCAAATAGCATTAGGATTTTGAATAAATAGTCCCACTTTAGGGAATCAAAGGCTTTCTCTATATCTAAGCCAATTATGAGTGTTTCTTTATTTTCTTTATTAACATAATCTATAAGAGAAATTATCTTTTTAATATTGTCATATGTGTGTCTATGATATATAAATCCAGTTTGATCATTATTTATCATTTTGGATATTGGTATTTTCATTCTGTTAGTTAATATTGTCATAAATATCTTATAGTCATTATTTAATAATGATATAGGTGTATATGAGGTACAGAGGTTTGGGGATTTGTATTCCTTTAGGGTTGGTATGATTAAGGAATATCTCCAAGAGGGTGGCATTAAAGCTTGTGACTGAATTTCTAATAGAGTTTTATGGAAGAGGGATACTATCTTTGAAGGAAAAAGTTTATATATTTCCATAATTCTTCCATCTATACCTGGAGCTTTATCATTTTTACCCTCTTTTATTGTATCTGTAATTTCTTTATAGGATATTGGTGCTTGCAGATCTAGTTTTAATTTTTTTGGTATTTGTTTTATATTAGAACATTTTTCATCCATATTTAATTGATCAATATGTATATTTTTTTTCTGGAAATGTTCCATATAGGGATTTCTATAGGCATCAAGAATGATACCTATATCTGATACATTTTTCCCTTTCTTTTCATGGAAGATAGTTTTAATGTTATTAGCTTTTGATCGTATTTTGATTCTTGTGGATAAATTATGTAGATATTTGGGAGAAGTGGCCAAGGTATTAATTTTTAGTTTTTATAAAGCTAAACTAGTTTTATGTGTTAGAATTTAATTGCATTTATTGTTTAATACTTCTACTTTCTTTTTCATCTCCAAATGATTTTGATTTTTTTCATCTTTTACTGACAAAAGTTTGGATTGTATATCTAATAATTCAGAATCCCATTCTCTGATTTTTTTTATACCAAGTTATGGTTTTACCATATATGTAAGCTTTTAACGAGTCCCATATCATTATTTTATTTATCTCTGTGGTGTAATGAATATCTAAGAAGAACTGTAATGCAGATAATAACCAGGGCTTGAACTCTTTAATTTTAGTTATATATGCTGGAATTCTGGAGATAAAGAGTAATGGTTTGTACCCATTTTGAAGTTTTAGTATCAATAAACTGTGGTCTGAAAAGGGGCAGGGAGTGATTGAGAAATTAATGATTTTAGAGTGTAAGTCATGGGCAGCAAATATTTTATCTATTCTAGTTTCGGTACCAAATCTGTGATCTTGATGGGAAATCAACAAATATTTATCTTCTTTAAATTTGAAAGTATTTACAAGATGAAATGATTCTGCCCACTTGTTTAAAGCTTTTGATACAGCAGATGGATGCAGCAGTCTTTTATTTGTAGTTTCAGAAATATCAAATATACAGTTAACATTTCCTCCTAATATTAAGTTGCCTTTATAATTATTGGAAATTAAATCCAAGTGTTTTTTAACAGCTCCTGTTCCAATGCATGGGAAACAGTATAGATTGGCTAGGGTCTATATTCTGTTATTATATTTAACTATTACTAATGCCATAAGGCCTTCTTTATCTTCATACTTATAAATGATTTCTGGGTTAATCACATTTGTTTTCCATAAAATTGTTACCCCTTGTGTCTTTGTCTTATAAGTGGATTGTGCCAATATCATATATTCCTTAGGATTCCATTTGTAATTGTCATTTGTTTTGAAATGAGTTTCTTGAAGGAAGACAATGTGTGCTTTGTTCCGTTTTAAATATTTCAGTAAATTTGATCTCTTACTATGATTGTTTAAGCCATTGGTATTTAAAGATAATAAAGTTAAATCCATCTTAGGTTATTTAGACTATGTATTTTTTTTTTGTTTTATTGTGACTATTAAACATTTTTCTCTGATAACAATAAAGTATATGTTTAAGATTTTAAAGGAAATTATCAGTTTTATACTTTGAGTGTTTACCAATAAAGTAATGTTTTGTCAGGCATACTAAAAATGTTTTTGTGAAATAAATTTAAATTAATAAATGTTAACAAAACTAAGATCCGCACTAGCCATGGAATGAAAATCATTCCTAATCTGATGGATAAACCTAAGTCCATCTAATTATCACACATACCTTGACAATCTAGAGCATCTGAGCTCCATAAATTGAATTATCATATGGAGAACATTTATAACAGGAATAAGCAATATTTATATTATTTTGAACATAGTACTATTGTAGATTAGACAGAATTCTAATACAATATAAATGTCTACTTATTGTATAAGCAATTAATATTTACATGAAAGATAGATGACAAGCAACTTAATCATAGTAAAGTAGGATGTATCATATATAACACCTCAGTAAAAGATTATAGCAGAGAGTTATTTAACATATTCACCCTTATTGATGAAGTCTTTCAAATCTTATTACTTAATATAAATAGATGGCAATAATATTTATACTTAATGTTTATAATATAATGTATTTTACTGGATATATTAGAAGTTATATTTCATTGTTTGCTAGCATTTAAGTAATCACTTTGTTGCTAACTTACTTATGGCATCAAGTTTGTTTTATGTGAACAATGATGAAAGTTAGTGCATTTTAATTATCAGTGCATCCCTCTTCCCCCATTTCCTACACATAAGAATTTTCTTATCTGTCATTTCTTATTATAAAATGAGTGAAATTATAGGTTAAAAACAACAACTTCACTTATTGTGATTAACAATCAAAAGTTCCCTTTCAATATTCATAAATTGCCATTTTATGGCATATACTGAACGTTTTTAGATTTAAATGGCAACATTCTATTTTGTATAATCAGCAAAGTTTAAACTGAGTTATTATTGTCAATTTAATACTATTTCTTCAGAATGTAATTGTTACATTCTGTGACATTCCTAGTTCAAGCTTCTATTGTTTCCCTTAAACAACTTTGTCAGTTTGATGTCATGTATAAAACATTAGTTACCTTGGTAACAGCTTAAGTATTATGTATGGTCAAGATGGGTTACAAATCCACAATTCAAGTTAAAGCAGTTATGTGACTTGTTATGCATATTTACTTATATAAGAAAATCATCGTGCTTCCCCTTGATGTTTAATATAGTGTATGTCATTTATGACTAGTTAAACAGTAGTGTTATTATACACAATCCCATGTTATTAAACTGAGTGTTTATTGTCAATTTAATACTATTTGTTCAGAATATGATTTCTACATTCTGTGACAGTTCAAGTTCAGGCTTCTATTATTTCTCTTGAGCAACTTTGTCAGTTTGATGTCATGTATACAACATTAGTTACTTTGGTAACTGCTTAAGTATTATATATGGTCAAGATAGGTTACAAAAACTACAATTCAGGTTAAAGCAATTACATGACTTGTGATGCATATTTACTTATATAAGAAAATCATCATGCTTCCCCTTGATGTTCAATGTAGTGCATGTCATTTATGACAAGTTAAGATAGTAGTGTCAATATACACAAGCCCATGTTATTAAATCCTGTCTTTAATATCTAAATTCAGCAGACTGCTTCATCTTATATAATGATTATATATTTCATGTCTAGAGTTACTAAAATCATACATTACATAACCAGTGTGTGTATTTTTTTTATTTGGCTGTTGCTTAGTTATTTGAG
>NC_056726.1:695584109-695634109 GCF_019279795.1 Protopterus annectens | reverse complement strand
TTAAAAGTTCTCAGCTCACTGGCAAAAAGTATTTTTGTCCGGTTCCACTTCAATAAACACAGAACACCAAATGATATTTGACAACCTTTATTAAACTTCCATAAACATGATTGTTAACCAATAGTTATAAATTTTGGTGATAATAACATCCATGAAAGAAGACATAAAATAACCATAAGGGCAGCATACTGCTCACCCTTGATAAGCAGCATCCCCCACTTGCTCACTTATCTTTGCACTAATAAGGCAGTGTTCCCACTCACCTTCAATTTATTGAATTACACCACCATCCACTTATCCACCAGAACAACCGCTCACTTTCAACTTATTGAATTGCACATCCATCACCAGAGGGGTAACAGAAGAGGGCAAGCTTGCCCCTCTTCTCCACCTTCCCCCACATAACATAAAAACAAACCCTGCTATGAAAAGAGGGAAGGTAGCAAGGTCATGCCAAAATGTGACTCCTACCTCATCTACACATACCAAAACTCTCTAATCCCTTCCCTGTCCTTACCTCATTTCCTCCTAACATCCTTCCCTCCCAATTAACCCTATCCTACCATTATCCTTTTAATTCCTGCTAACTTATATACCTAGCACCACATTGAAGATGACCCAGGACAAAAGGGTCTATTTCAAACCTCATGTGTCCTGTTCCACTTCAATAAACACACAACAGCGAATGACATTTGATGACCTTTATTAGACTTCCATAAACATGATTGTAAACCAATAGTTATAAATGTTGGTGATAATAACATCCATGAAAGAAGACATAAAATAACCATAAGGGCAGCGTACTGCTCACCCTTGATAAGCAGCATCCCCCACTTGCTCACTTATCTTTGCACTAATAAGGCAGCGTTCCCACTCACCTTCAATTTATTGAATTACACCACCATCCAAATAAGCAGCTCTGCTTGCTTATTAACTTATCCACCAGAACAACCGCTCACTTTTAACTTATTGAATTGCACATCCATCACCAGAGGGGGAACAGAAGAGGGCAAGCTTGCCCCTCTTCTCCGCCCACCAGCCTGACCAGGCTGTTCCACCTCTTCTAGCAGAGCTTCCATCCTAAGGCCAAACATCATCTGGTGTACCTATTTTCTATAGTCCAGCTGGATCATTAAGACCAGCCCTCATCTGCAAATAAACTTAAAACCATACCTTTGATAACATCCCTCGAAGACACAATACCCACATCTTGAACTATCCCCTAGAACACCTGCATACCTGCCATTCTGATGACCAAAACATCTCATGTGACCAGTGTGTTCAAAACAGCAGGAACAGCCACCCCGACAAATCCATCACCTTCCAAATCCACTTCCTTCAAGCCCCCAACTGCTTACATCTGCAAAGAAAGAACACTGTAAATTCATGAAACTGACTTAAAGGCATTAAACCCTGTCAAAAAGTGCCCCTAAGTCTTCAAACTGCCCCCATTACACTGCCCTATCTCCCTTATCTCAGCCCAACTCCATTTCACCTGCATAAAATCCTATCACAGCCAAAGCAATAAACATACAACAGCATCAGTGACCTTCAATAACCACCAAAAGTAAAATGATAATGATACTAACTGAAGATGATGCAACTAAGCACTGTAAAAAGATAAGTTAAATATAAATATACCTTACCTGTGTCACCTATTGACTGCCATATGCAACAATCTAATAGTCTGCTAAACATTTATGTAATCAACACTACAAAAATATCCTCATAGATCATTGCAAACATTTTTAAGAGCTGTCTACCTCACAGTTGCCAAATATAACAGAAGAAAACAAAAAAGATTTACCTACTCTCTTGCAATTTAATCTACCAATGCAGTCAGTATGACAGCAACTGGTGTAAACAATAATAACCCCAGTTCCCCCAACTAAACTGAATAACATGAAACATCCACGTCAAACCATTACATTGCAACTATTGGAAAGAAAATATAACAAACAATTCCATATATGGCTGCCTTGCTGCAAGACCATGAACTCTTTTCACACCACGCCATCAACCGACATCATCCTCGACCCCCTCTCTCACATGTTGAAGCCTCCTTCCTTCAACCTACCAAGTAAAGCACAGTCAGCCCTTCTCCATTTGCAACCTTCAAGGGATCTGTAAAATAAAAGACTGTAAATACTTCATTCACACAATAACAGCTTCTTAATGACAGCATGCACCACCACTGGCATATCTCCTTCATCAACTGCATAAAATGCATCTACTACCGCATACAAAACACCAATCAAAATTAAGATGTGTTAACAAAGATACCCGTACCTATGCAAAATAAAACAAATGACTGCATTAAAAGACCTATTCTATAAATAAATATATCACTCTATTCCCAACCAAGTAGTTCCCACATTGTTAACCATAATTAAGGAAAACAAAAATCCATAGTCATGCTATTATAACCTGTTACCAAACCTAAGGTGTAAATTCCCCCCACAGCTCTACCTATATCCCTATGGAAATGGACAACAATCACCCATGTCCCTCTTAAATAAGAGCAACATGCAGTGCACACTGGATTAAGGAATCTTACTTACCTGAAGCTGGCTAGTTCATCAAAACCTTAAGAGCCATTAACCTATTTTTGCACCCAGTTTTTAAAACTACCCCAACACAGCCATCTACCTACCATGCTTCCTAAACTCTATCTACAAAATGCACCCAAACTCCAAGTGAAATGATCCTTGTGCTATTCTGTAAAACCTTAACCTGGTATGTAACATTAATATACCTACTCAAGGGACAAATTTGTCACCCCAATATACCACCCATTAGGAACAGACTCCAGCATCCTGTCAAACACCTCAATGGCCCTTCCTCTACATATGGTTCAACAACTGAATGAGTGAATATGACCACCCAAGGTTCCAAGAAAGTAAGGATTGAACTTCAAGCTAGGCAAAACTATCCATGCATAATGTACTACCAAGACCTGACCATACCCAATGACATTAGATCAAAGTCAGCGACATGCCATCATGTCCAACTGCCACCTCTTTCACCCAGTGGAATTAGTAATGACCAAACTGCAAACTGCCATGCCCTTACCTAATGGAGCAATTGTCTCCCCCATCAGCAATACCAAAAGTCCTGTCGCATGAACACCAAAAACCACCACTTGATTAGACTAACAGTTAAACCCAATGATCCCTTTCCAGTACTACAATAACCATATCATTGCATACCCTCTGTGTATTAACTTCTCACTCATTCCAATAACTAATATTAACATCAAAATAAGCCCCGGGAGCTGACTTGTAAGAGCCCTAGAGCTGTTAGCCTAAGAAACTCCTATGCTCCTACAATTGTTGTGACTCACTTGCGGGAACCCCGCACTCCCCATAACAATCCCCAGTGCTTTACCCTACCCCAAACTATCTCCACTTCACTTGCCTTCACACTACTCAAAACACAGTACCCTGACATGTCTTAATGATCCCAAACAAGTAGGATTACCTGTGACCTCATTGTGCTCCACTCCAGCCTTGAGCACGTCCATCCTAGTAGCGCCATTACCTTGTAACTCTGCTCCCCTCCAGCCACTGACCATTGATCATCTAGGATGCCATTGTGCCTAGAAAAACAAAGAAACAAAAATTGAGCTTCTACTTGCCTATGTTGCAAGTATACACTGTGTATGAGGAGAAATTTAAATATGAAAACTGGACACTTTGAAATTTCCATAAGAATGCAGCTACAGCCAAGTCAAATTCCTAAAACAACCCTGCCAAATTCCCCCTAAACAGGTACAGGCTAACACGGAAGGACTGTGGCTGAGCAAGTTCACAGATGATTGCAGACTGGGCACCATAATCGACTCTCCAGCCGACACAAGCATCCTACAAAAGGGCCTCATAGAAACAGACAACTGGTGCCAGAGCCATGGCCTCAAGATAAACGCCAAAAAGTGTATAGTCATCCCCTTTGGCAAAAACAAAGTGCCCACAAGTTACCACATAGGTGGTAATCCATTAAGTATGGAAGAAGTAATTAGGGACCTGGGAACTCAAGTTGATAGCAATCTCTCATTTGACAACCACTTGGCCAAAGTAGTTAGAAAAACATTTTATATAGCCCACCTAATCATGAATGGATTCACATCTAGATCAGGGGAGATCATCGTGCCTCTTTACTCATCCCTCATCAGGCCCATAATTGAGTACAATGCCCCTTTTAGGATGTACCTTACCAGATACCTGCAGCAACTGGAAAGACCCCAAAAGTACCTCACCAAGAGGATCATAGGGCTCAAACAGATGCCATATGTTGCCCGGTTAAAGAAACTCCAGCTCTACTCAGTGGCATACCACCTGCTCAAAGGCGATCTGTGCCTGATGTATAAAGCCATGTCCAACCCAGAATTAATGGACATGCTGCACCTCAGAAAATCCAAATCCCATTGAGCTACGCTCGAGACTTGAACCTCAGCACTGAAATAAATAGGACATGCTGGAGGGACAGATTCATAACCCAGAGGCTCCCTTCACTCTGGAATAAAATCCCAGTCCAGGTTAGGCAGAGTCCCTCATTGACTCTCTTCAAGAGGAATCTTGATGAGTGGATGGGAGATCGTAGGTTTACCCCAGCTATCACTTCTGTGTCACTGTTAGACAGAGGCACAGTATACTAACCTCGAAAAAGGGCATAGCAAAATTAATTTAAAATGGGTGGTGAAAGCCAAACACTCTCTGGCTAGGCTTATAAATGCCCTAGGGCTGATAGCCTAGTATGAACCTATGAACAACAAGGATATCCCCAGGCAATGCATCTTAGACAAAATTACAATTTTATATTTAGAAAGTACGACCTTGGAAGCTCCTCCTATGTGCTGATTCAGTCCACAAGTCTCTCCCATGCCATGACCTGGCAACCAAATTAAGATGTTTATCAAAATAAATTCCCCTCATAAATTAATTGTACCCCCCTCAAGTGTATCTAATTCTGGGGAATGCTCCCCATCTAGGGTCCTAACAGTCCATGTTCCCTAACTCCACCTAAAACATCTGTAACACATTTCAAGTTAACATTTTTCTACTACTTCATTCCACGCCTCGATAACTCCCTATGTTCCCCACACTTCTATGGCTCCAAATTAAGCTTTTGTCCCTCCTCTGTCATGCCCTCTAGCTGAGCTGCCTAGGTCACCCTTAACCTTTCCTTCTGGGGTAAGAAGAGACTGCATAAATCCCATGACAATGTAAACTGATGAGAAGTATAAACAAACATCTGCATGCCCAAATTAGTCTCCCCCTAGATCCACACCCACCCTTCAAATAGTGTAAAGGGGCACTACCTAATTGAGTGATCTATATAAAGTAAATTTATATGCACTCACACACACACACACACACACACACACACACACACACACACACACACACACACACACACACACACACACATCTATTCCTTGTCTAATTGCTCATGGATTACCAAACAATAACTGCTGGCTCAAGCATGAATTAAAAAAAAAAAATTAGCTGGGTCAGTATCTACTTGCACGAGAGAGACATTGTACTGTAGACTTATGCAAGGCTAACTATACTAAAGTAAACTATAACATGCTATCATATGTTCTATGCCCAGCAGTGTCATTCCACTGTGATACCTATATAAATGGGTAATGACAAAATAATGCCGCTCCTTATGTGTGCCAATGTTGCTTCTATATCACACTACCCTCTCTCTTTAGTATGTTCAAGTAACTGGAAGAACGATGGCCCCATAAACTTAGGTAACCTGTATAGGAAGGTGTACCTTCCATAAACCTACCCCACATCAGATAAGTCTGTATCATGTAAACACTCCTGACAGGCATTTTTTGCAGGAAATCCCAACCCACGAAAACACTCAATGCATCAAGCCTTCCCCAACAAGTCATTTCCACAGCAAACCTTTGTTTCACAGCAACAAGTAGATGACAATGGCCCAAACAGGGCAACTGCAACCATCAAACATACCTCTTGACCTCTTAATTCCATGACTCTGATTAGGGCTGCCATGTCTAATGTGCCCAATCCATGTAAACCATAATGTCTACCTGAAATGGCCTAAAGACTTAAAAACACAGTTCAGTGATATCTGTCCAAAGGTTTGTTTTTTTTTTGTCCCAGAGGATTCCCCCTACTTTTACAGGCAAAATGATCTCACTTGCATGTGTGAACACACGCACTCCCACTCATACAAACACACATGTATGCATTCACAGATAGAGCAGAAAAATGTCCACCGTCCCTGAGTGCATATAGTGATCCACCAGAAAACACTAGAAGAACTGACCAAAATCTTAACACCATCGGGACACTTCACTAAAACCAGGACAGTGGAGCTTCCACTTTTCCCTCCTATTAAGTAGCACCCCAATGAAATCCCAGATGTTCTGAAGTCCATACCTTTGCAACCGAACTTAACCAAATAGCACCAGTGCTACAGCAGCTATGGGACTGAGTGTAGGCATGCACTGCAACAGGCACCCTGCAGCACTTCCTAATCTCAACAGCCATAGATCCTGCTGTTTCTTCACCAAACCATCAACGAAAACAAAGGAGGGACAATTGTACTGCTTGGGCAACTCAGAGCAATGCTAAATGAGTGCTATGCTTGTGTGTATGGTAGCAATGTAAGTAAAGAGTACCTTGAATTACAGGCTTCTCCTTCCTATTCACTCAAATGCAATGGTGTGTTAGCATTTAGCGACGGCAAAGGCTCCTCACAAGCCCTATTATCTGACACTGTGACTACCGACCTAACGGCTGTAACAGTCCCCCTCCGCCATTGTGCATGTGACTAATCCCTGTCCCCACAACCCGGAGGAAACAATGCCAACTTCACACAGCCTACAAATCCAAACCACCAACGAAAACCAACCCCAACCCAAGGAGACCTAAAAAATCCAGACCTCACACAAAATTGTCTTGTCCGGAACACCACAAACTGTTGCCTGCGAGCCCGCCCAGCACCAATTAAAAATAAATAAATAAACAGATGCCGTATCAAGTGTAGTTTATTTGTCCCATTTCCCCTAATTGCTAACATCTCTGATCTGTTGATTTAATACTGGATATGTCAGAAAGTTCAATTTGGTCTAATCACAATCATGGCGCTCTACTAACAATGATGCCTGGACTGCTGCCTGTCTGCTAGTTATTTATACATCTATTCTTCACAGTTATATGAATGGACAGAATCAAATTAATAATACACCACTAAGTCCCACAGGGATGTAGAAGATACAACTAATATCAGTGAGTCAGTTAGACATTTAACAATCTCGAGTAGTTGTGACCTAACTTAGAGAGGAAAGCCCACAAAACCATGAACCCAGGCAAGCAACCAAACCACTAAGAAAACCCATGAAACCATGAACCAACAAAACAGCAGCAAGGCATGTCCCTGAATATCCTGTCCGCAATTCCCAACAGTGAAAAAAAAAAACTGGATTTTTTTTTGACAGAGGCAAAGGCAGGGAAGGGAACATTTAAAGTAGTGAGTACCCATTTAACCTCCTGCAGTAGTGACCCCCACACCAAACCCACTGCATTCTCCCCGAAACTCACATCCAAAACATTCATGCTCACCTTACCTCAAGCACGTACTTCAGGCAGCCACCAACAACCCCCCTTGTCAACCAACTGTAGCAAGCTCATACCCCAAAGTACCACTTCTAACCCAAACTATTAGATTTTTTTTTATATGACTACCTCACTCACCTCAAGTCTGCCAAGCTCTTCATATCACCATTAACCCCAAGTCCTACCTAGTCAGCAAAGCCCCTACCGGTCATCTTGGATGTAATCCTGCTCTGTAGCAAGTTCTCACCAAAATGTGACTCCTACCTCAACTACACTTGCCAAAACCCTCTAATCCCCTCCCTGTCCTTACCTCACTTCCTCCTAACATCCCTCCCTCCCAATTAACCCTATCCTACCCTTATCCTTTTAATTCCTGCTAACCTATATACCTAGCACCACATTGAAGATGACCCAGAAAAAAGGGGTCTGTTCCAAACCTCATTTAACTTGGATGGAAATGCCAGCTGTGTTTTATTGTTGTTTTGTTTCAACAGTTTTATTATTGGCCAGACTTTTTTCCTTTGTTCTAGTATACTGGAAGAATAATTATTGTCAAACCTTATCAAGCTTTGATTGTATTTTAAGAGTGATTTTCTCCAAGCAGATATTAATATTAGTTCCTTGTCCAGATATGAAAGAAATTTTATAAGTATGGGTCTGGATAGAGTATTTGTTGAGTTAGAAGCCAGTTTGCCCTTTCAATTCCAAATGAAAGTCCCTCTTTCAAGTCTAAAAATTCAGGAAACCAGGTTGTTTAGAAAGAAATAATGTCTTCTCCTTCAGTGTTTTCAGGCAGACCAAAGATCTTATGTTGTTTCTCCTTTCCCTGTTTTCTAAGTCATCTATTTTGTTAAGCAGCCATGTATTCTGTTTAAGCAGAAATTCTTTTTGGAATTCTTCCTGTATGAGTCTCCCTTCAATGTTATTTAGAGAAGTCTCTATATTTGTTATTTTTGTATGGTGTTGCTGTAATAGTTCCTTAAGAGTATCAGTCTGTTTTTGAGAATTTAATTTGAGGTTTTCTAAGTCATTTTTAAAGCTATCTATCTTCAAAGATAGTCCCTGTAAGGTACATGTCATCAATTGCAGTTCTTTTTTCAAAGCAGCATCTGGATGAAAAATCCTTGAGTTGTTCATATTCAGTGACTCAATATATCTCCAAGTTACTTGACAGGAAAATGTCTGTATATCTCCACCAAAATTGATATTTATGTAGTTTAGTAGTTTATCTATAGATTTCTGATGTTTTAAACTTGAAAATAATAACATTTTCCTATATTATTATACTGGTTTATGGAGCTCTCAAAATTCGCTGCTCTCAGTTGGCCATCTAGGCTCCGCCCCCTGCCTGTGTAATTTCATCATTTCTTAGCAGAGCAAAAATAGGGCTCACACTTGAAGGAAACAGTGGACAATTTTATTTCTGTAATATCCATTAGCACATATAGTTTTGTCAATGCTGCATGGTATTACTAATGAATCAGTGATGAGCATATAATGTATAGCTCTTCCTGCGGCAGAAGCTCTGAATGCAGATACTTTGGCCCCTAACACCATTTCTGTGTGTGTGTGCATGTGTGTGTGTGTGTGTGTGTGTGTGTGTGTGTGTGTGTGTGTGTGTGTGTGTAGGGGGGGGTCAGTTCCATAAAGTGTGCAGAAATTGCAGAAATTATTACTCCCACTGTAGAAATCACTTTCTTCATAAATGTATATTTTTTATTTTTCTGTTTCTTGCCTTGTGCAATTGCTACCTGCTGACAAGTGTGAAATCAAGCTTATCTGCTTAAGGAAAAATGTGAAAAATATTATTTGGGCGGCCTTCTGAAGTGCAAACAGGCTTGGTGGTAATATGCAGACATCAGCACTCTGGACAGTACAGAGAACAACCATGTGCTATATAGCTGGAGCTATTGAGGCTGGCATAGTTGAGCATCTGAAAAAGTATGAATGGGTAGAGCATCAAACATAGCAAATCTTACTGCCTTATTTCACACCTTCATTGCTGTTTGATAAAATGCCTTCCTCTTTGCTTACAAATGCCTCTGTGGGCTTACCATTGAGCAAATGTAGTTGACATAGTTGTGTGTTTATGCATTAACCATTAAAAGCAAGATTGGAATTGTGCTGTTTGACTTCTGCAGTCATGGCTGGTGCTGGAGATGATGATGCTGAATTTAGAGTACAAAGATAGGGTGCTGATGATAGTTGTGACACTCCTTGTGAAGTGCTACAGCCTTAGCCTGTGGCAGGGGACTATAGTGGGTCTCGCTATAATAAGACTGAGGCTTGGAGCAGAGTAGCTAAGGTTATCTTTACTGCAACTGGCATCCCATGCACTAGAGGAAATTGTCACCACTGCAGTGACCTGAAGCGGCACAAGAAGGGCCTTCTTAGATGATGGGAGGATGAGTTCAGGACTGCTGACATCCCACAGTTGTGAAAGTATACTGACTTAAATGTATTGAATGATATAGAATACAGTACCCAACCAAGATTGCTGTTCAATATGCTTTCATGTCTCTTCTTGTCTTCTTCGGTTTTGTACAGCTGTTGAATACATTGCAGTGAACTGTGGGGTGCACCAAGAGCAGTTAACTAACCTCAAAGAGGCATGTGGTATGTATGCATCATGTCTTACTGTAAGCCAAATAACTATTGCAATTGTATGCAATATGGCAATAATGTAATAAATGGCTGTGTTTGTATATCATAGCAGTGCAATTAATTAATGGTACAACTGAATAAGACCTTCTCATCATACCTTGATGTGGCAAAGGTGTATAGACTGGATAATCATAACTGTTTATTTTCTGAAATTGTATAGTCATGTGATATGCCATGGATCTAATTCTCTCTCCTTGTTGTCTCACCCCACCACTTCTCTCTCAACTTTTTTTTTTCTTTTATTTCTTTTGGAAGGGGATAATTTATTTAGCTTTAAAAAAGTTCTGTTGTCATACATTTCTGCTTAGAAAACCTGACATGAAGCACAGAGAGGTAGAGTGACCACTGCAGATCGGCCCACCATCCCTCCACAGGTTGCAGCACTGACATCCATCACTTCACGGTCCTAAGCTGTCAGATCAGCCTCCACAACCCCTACTCACCCTGCCCCATCTGCATCAGGTAGCTCTGCCCTGGCTACTGATGCACTGGTACACTCCGGGCGTAGTAGTTGTGGAGGTGGTGATTTTGTCACCTGCCAAGAGCTGATAGGGCTGAGAGAGGGTATTATGGAAAGGTGTTCATGCCTGAATTGGCTGTGTCAAAAAGCTGTTTCATCACATTTCCAAGATGATGCCATGTTGAGTAATGGTATAGAAAACTAAGACAGGAGACAGTGATGACAGTTTTGAGGGTGAGGATTGGATACTCATTGTTCTCAGGCTTGATGTGGGTGCACCTCCGATGTCTCCTACCTATCCACAATCATGGTGTCATCCACCCTTTTATGCCCATCACATCCTTGTTTGTCTTTTTTATCCTATATGTCTGTACCTGCTTTCTCACCTATCATTTGTACCCAGCCCTCACATTCCTAAGCACCTTCCCAAGCATTCCTCTCACTTGGAATGAAAAAAAGTAAAAGTTGGGCATCTGTCCGACAAAAAAATAATGAACCATATATAGCTCTACACTCCATCTGTGTGTCTTCTTGACACACTTGATTAGGTACAATTGCTTATACAACATTGTTCTGTTGCTGTCACCTCCTATGGTGTGATGACAGTCCAGAATTAGCAAATTCTAGCTGCACTATTGCATTTATGCTGTGAAAAAGTGGATATCTATGTTTTTTTCCACTACCTTCTTACAAATTCATATAATCTTTCCTGTGTGTCCTCCCTTCTGCTTGCCCCCCCCCCCCCCCCTTTCACCAGCTTCCTATCAATCCCTTTTATACAAGTTTAATCTGGTCAAAAAATAGAATCACACACACAGCAAACATAGCCATAAATGTCCCATAAGAAAGCCTTCAATTATTTTGCCTCATCATTTGTGTGAAAGTTGGCAACTGCCAAGGGATGGTGAATGGCTGTTCATGTTCTATGGGAAAACTTAGTCTGTTGTTGCACTTAGTCTGGTTATCCTCACTCAAAGGTGTGTAAACATATTGCTCTATAGGAATGCAGAGTAAAGGTAGAATAAAGGCAATACTTTGTGACAGTTATTTTAACAGTTCTTTGACTACTGAATATAACAAAGTGCAACTTCCTCTGTGGAGTATTGACACAAATCACTTGTCTGAGGATTGCTTTTTGGCCATAGTATCAAAGGGTCAAGTCCAGATGTATGTCACACAATGTCTTACTGTGATGTTATACTACTATTATATGTTAAATGTCTTACATCTTAATTTTTACACATGAATAACCTATCATGAACAATTTCAAAATTCTGTTGCAAAAAAGCATTTGCAAACATATCCATGCCCATAAGAAAGAATTGTTAAACCACCCTTATTCTACCCAAGCATCATCAGTTTTTGCCTGCCTATAGCTTCTTCATCCCCGCAACCATCGTTTACTGGTACAGAGCATGACTGATTAATAGAGGAAACAGCATAAAGATGTACATTAATGAACCAATAATACCACCCATTCATATGTGTCTCTATATCTTTCTCTGTCTTCATCCCTCTCTGTCTCACCCCTTTGTACTGTTGACTATTCATTAAGCTGATGGATGTAAATACCATATTATGGCCTTTTCTGTCTGTCATTACTTTGCTGAAGAATAAAAGCTACATATGCCACTGATTAACTATGGTATCACTTTCCCTTCAAAAGTGTTATTTTGAAAAATGTGAAGTAGAGTTTCTTTGATGGGGTCTAGAGAACTTGATCAAGTCTGTAAACTTAATTTTTCACCTTGACAACGGTTCTTATCCAACATTAGGTGAAACTCATATGTCCTGTTTTTAAAAGTGTCTTTCCTGTGAATGAGTTCCCTATGCATCTCTTTATGAGCCTATTTTATTAGTTGTAGTTCTCAGCAGTTGCACAAGGTCTGGTAATAATTAATGTTGCCATGCTATTGTTGTCATGCTCAATTAATATGTCATGCTAAATGAGATTTCAAGTGTTATTGCATAAAGCAGCAAGTGCCTTACACTTCATTGTATACCTAGTTAACTTGTGAGTTCCCTTGAAGCATGTCTCATATGTAGCAGGTATAAAATATTATTTCAGTAGCTATCACATGCACAATTTTACCAGGGAACATATTTATAATAGTCAGTAGGTATAAAAGATTATTTCAGTAGTTATTACATGCACAGTTTTGCCAGGCAACATATTTATAATGGTCAGTAGGTATAAAATATTATTTTAGTAGCTATTCCATGCACAAATTTGCCAGGCAACATATTTATAATAGAAATTCATAGGTATTCTTAAAATCATGATAAAATGTTACTGTAATAAACACATTCTGACACTCTTTGTAATATTGTCTGCATATTGGAGTCAAACTATGCTTTTTTCATTTAGATCAGAGAGTTTACATTATGTACCACAGAGAAATTTTGGTTAACAGGTGAATTTTCTCCACTAAGTACAGTCCCGAGCGCTGACAGCCATGCATCACTTCTAAGCCTGTTTGCACTGAAGAAGGCACACTGAATTTAGTGTTTCACTGTTTTCTTCAACAGAGAACTCTACTTGCTCACAGTGTACCATTGGGTTAATGTGGAAGGCAAGCACAACACTTACTTTCTGATTTGAACTTTGGGGCTAATACTGAAAGGTATAACAAAACATGTAGAGTATATGTATGTAACATAAAGCCAATCTGTTGTAAGTGCAATCAGATTCACAACATTTCCTCTGTGGTTCTTATTTGTGAAAAGGTTGCCAGAGTGCACCACTGAAAATCAACAAACAGTGGTGTTTCACATTCCGAGTTCAACACATCAAAGTCTGCACATGCAAACAACACTTTGCAAACAACTGCACAAGCACTTTTCTCAGTATCGTGCTTTAGGAAGTGATTTGGAACAAAAATAAGCATTAGTAATGGATGATATTACTTCATTACATGGAAATTGTGTAATGTACTTATTTGAAAATGCAGTGAACTGTTTGGTCAGTTGACCAATTCATTCTGGACAGTTGCGCCTGCACTGCAGTACTGACAATTACAAATGATATACAACCACATACAGCCTTGAAGCACAGATATCATCATTTTTATCCCTCCTGCAGTGGAGCATTAAGTATTGCTTAGTACTGACAGTCCACATTGACCATGCATGAGCACATACCATTGCTAATATCAGTACCATTCATTAAGGTTTACGTAACATCACCTTAACCTGATGATCTATGATTCATTGCCCATCCTGTGTTTCTCAAGAATGTGTTTGTCTCACATACACAAGACAGAAAGGTACATGTCAGTCTCAGGTGTGCAGTATACTTTAATAACTGATTAGCTGACATAAGTCAGCAGTATGCATGTATTGTTGATCCTAACATTGCACATACTCTGTGATATCGACAAATATGGATTTTCCCCAAACCTTCAACATCACAATATCTTCTCTGACACAGAATGAGACACTAACTCTAGGTATACTGCAGTGTCACACTATAAAGTCAGATTTCTGTAGTGGTGCTTGCATTAAGTACTGTGTTCTGTAGATTGTGTCAATAGATAGGTACAGGGTTCTAATTTCACAGAATCAACATGAGTGTCTGTGTATGTATATGTGTGTCTGTATATGTGTGTGTGTACACATTTGTGCAAATATGGCCTCAACTACTGCTGTCCACAATAAAGTAATAGCCTGAAGTTAATCTTACACTGCAGGGTAAGTCCACATCAGTGTCAGATCCTTCTTGCAACATCATCTTCTCTACAACACCACACTGATGTCATCCTCTATAATTGCACTTTCATAATATAAGGATCAGATTTCTGTGGTTGTGCTTATATTAAGTATTGTTTCCAATAGATAGGGAGGGGGTTCTAATACCACAACAATCAACACGTGTGTGTGTGTGTGTGGGTGTGTGTGGGTGTGTGTGGGTGTGTGTGTGTGTGTATGTGTGTGTGTGTGTGTGTGTGTGTGTGTGTGTGTGTGTGTGTGTGCGTGTGTGTGCGTGTGTGTGCGTGTGTGCGTGTGTGTGTGTGTGTGTGTGTGTGTGAATTTGTGTAAATATGACTTTAACTACTGTTGTCCAAAATGCAGTAGTAGCCTAGAATTTATTTTGCAGTACAGGTTGGGTCCACATCAGTGTCAGACCCTTCTCCAAATATTATCTTCTCTGCAACACAACAATGTTATCATCCTGTATAAAGTGCACTCTCACATGAAAGTCAGACTTCACCAGTAGTGTTTGCATTGAGTACTGTGTCCTTTAGATTGCATATCTGGGAGGGATTATATCCTCACAACAATCAATTTTCCTATGTCGTGGTGGATTAATTCAACAGGTGTGCTCATCTGAATCACACTCGTGAGAAACATTTATATGGTTCAATCAATCTCACATCCCATTTTCAGTTGCTGTGCAACCACTTTTTAGCAGAAGCATGAAGTTAACACATGATGGTGATGTCATACGTTGAAATGTGCAATGTCACAGTCTTCAGGTCAATCTGTACTGGCACTTGTTCATAGGTTCATAGGTTCATAGGTTCATACTAGGCTATCTGCCCTAGGGCATTTATAAGCCTAGCCAGAGTGTGTTTGGCTTTCGCCAGCCATTTTAAATTAATTTTGCTATGCCTTTTTTTGAGGTTAGTATACTTTGCCTCTGTCTAACAGTGACACAGAAGTGATAGCTGGGGTAAACCTACGATCTCCCATCCACTCATCAAGATTCCTCTTGAAAAGAGTCAATGAGGGACTCTGCCTAACCTGGACTGGGATTTTATTCCAGAGTGAAGGGAGCCTCTTGGTTATGAATCTGTCCCTCCAGCATGTCCTATTTATTTCAGTGCTGAGGTTCAAGTCTCTCGAGAGCGTAGCTCGATGGGATTTGGATTTTCTGAGGTGCAGCATGTCTATTAATTCCGGGTTGGACATGGCTTTATACGTCAGGCACAGATTGCCTCTGAACAGGCGGTATGCCACTGAGTAGAGCTGGAGTTTCTTTAACCGGGCAGCATATGGCATCTGTTTGAGCCCTTTGATCCTCTTGGTGAGGTACTTTTGGGGTCTTTCCAGTTGCTGCAGGTGTCTGGTAAGGTACATCCCAAAGGGGCATTGTACTCAATTATGGGCCTGATGAGGGATGAGTAAAGAGGCACGATGACCTCCCTGATCTAGATGTGAATCCCTTCATGATTAGGTGGGCTATATAAAATGTTTTTCTAACCACTTTGGCCACGTGGTTGTCAAATGAGAGATTGCTATCAACTTGGGTCCCCAGGTCCCTAATGACTTCTTCTGTACTTAATGGATTACCACCTATGTGGTAATTTGTGGGCACTTTGTTTTTGCCAAAGGGGATGACTATACACTTTTTGGCATTTAGCTTGAGGCCATGGCTCTGGCACCAGTTATCTGTTTCTATGAGGCCCTTTTGGAGGATGCTTGTGTCGGCTGGAGAGTTGATTATGGCACCCAGTTTGCAGTCATCTGCGAACTTGGTCAGCCATAGTCCTTCTGTGTTGGCCTGTACCGCCGAGAAATATATACTGAACAAGAGAGGTCCCAGGACTGAGCCTTGTGGGACGCCACTTGTAACTGGTTTGGAGTCTGACATGGCTCCAGCAATTCTAACCATGTGGGTTCTGTCCTTGAGCCAGTTTGCAACCCATCTAGTGACATAGGGGTTTATATTTAAGCTGGTGAGCTTATCTATAATGCCCAAGTGGGGTATTGTATCGAAGGCTTTTGCGAGGTCCAGGTAGGATGTGTGGACCACCTTCCCCTCATCAATGGCCTTGGTGACTGTTTCAAAGAAATCGACCAGGTTTAAGAGGCAGGATCTGCCCTTAACAAAGCCAAACTGGGTAGGATCCAGTGTCTGTAGGTCCCCAATATCTTTATTTATGAGGTCCATGATGATCCTTTCCATAGCTTTGCAGGCCAAGCTAGTCAGGCTTATGGGGCGATAGTTTCCAGGATCCATTGAGGCACCACCTTTGTGGAGAGGGACCACTGTTGCTGTACACCACTCTTTGGGTACATATCCTGTAGTAAGGCTAAGATTGAACAGTAGTTTTATGTTTGGGTTTAGCTCTTCTTGGAGTTCATGTAGGACGCAGCCCGGGACACCATCTGGTCCCATTGATGCTGTGTTTTTGTTGCTTTGGAGAGGGTGGCTCTTACCTGAGCATCTGAGATGTCAGGGGGGGGCAGCACTCTGTTGGGATAGATATTTGCCCTTCTGGTGGGTAGAGGTGGGAGAAGTTTGCACTGAACCTGTCAGCTAGGATGTTGGCAATGTCTGTGGGCTCGGTGTATTTTTTGTCATTTTGGACTAATTCTGAGCATATCTGGGAATTCCCACCCAGGTTCCTAACATAACTAAAGAAAGCCTTGTGATTATCCTTAGTGTCCTGTGCAATTTTTCTCTCAAAGCTGGCCTTAGACGATTTTATGAGTGCCCGTAGTTTTTTGCTAATACTGATCAGAGATGCCTTCCCTTTTTGGGATTTTGCTCTATTATGTAGTAGCTTCCTCCTTCTATTGTATAGTTTGTTTATGGCTGGGGTCCACCAGACAGGACATCTGCCTTTGGAGGATTGGGTCTTGGTTTTATTTGGGATTGCATGATCCATGCATTCCTGAAGGTGTTCATAGAATGCGTTTATAAAGGATTCTGCGGTCTGGGCCGTATTTTCCACAGGCCCGGGGGCTTTGAAGGATTTTGCCTCAGTTTTGAGGTATGTGAAATTTGCTTTAGAGAAGTTTTTCATTGTGGTTTTCTGGGCAGGGGGTGGGGTCGGGATGTGAATATCCAGTGAGATTAGTTTATGGTCTGATCTTACCAGTGAGGGATACACTTCTGGTCTGGAGCATAGTGTCCCCATGTTGGTGATGATCAGGTCCAGTATGTTTTCCCCTCTTGTGGGAGTGGTAACAAGTTGTTCCATAGCATTTGAGTTTATAAATTCTAGGAACCTTTGGGCTAGGGTGTTGGAGCTAGAGTAATGATCCCAGTCTATGTTTGGGTAGTTGAAGTCGCCCAATATAATGATGTTTGGAGAGACCTTCATATTTTCCAGTATTCTCAGGAAGGCCAAGTGGGGTTCCTGTGTTTGGGAGGGTGGTCTGTAGCAGGCTATAAACTGGAAGGCAGTTTTACCCACAGTTAGTTGCACATGGATAGTCTCTGATGCTTCGTGCTGTGCCACCAACCTGGAGGTGTGGGTATCTTTGACGAATATTGATACTCCCCCTCCTTTTGTGGTTCGGTCAAAGTTTTGGGGCCGAAAAGCATGGTATGAGGTATAACCTGGTAGTGCTGGGGTGCTCTCGGGAGCCTTGAACCAGGTTTCTGTTACTGCACAGATATCGATGTTCTTCATGCTAAGGAGAGTTTCGAGTGCATGCATCTTGAGGTTTAGACTTCTGGCGTTGAGTAGCATTACTCTTAGTTTCTTATCCCTTGTGATACCTATGGAGGTGGGTTTGTCTTTGAGCCTTACCTATAAAAGGCACTATGGGGGTAGCAAGAGCCTTTGCCAATATCCGAAAGCCCAGGGGTGACAGGTGCAAGCCATCCCTAGCGAAGCATCATGGCTTGTCGAGCATGTCATCCCAGGCTGACAGGCATTGGATCCCCTTTGAATGACACCAACACTTAAGCCAATTGTTGAAATTGATCATCTTGTCTTCATATTGTGGCATCATTCTTGGTGAGGGTAAGATGCTACTCAAGGTCAGGGTCATAACGGCCTGGGCTACATGCTCAGAGATCTCCTCTATGTCTCTTTTCATGTAGTCCAGTGAGGTACGTCTCAGGTCATTCACACCAGCATGGACAATGACTGAGTCATATTTGTACTTGCCTTGGAGTGACCTGAGTGCTTGTGTTATGTGGCGGATCCTTGCACCCGACAGGCAGCTCACTGTGACCTTCTCCTTGTTCAGCCTGGTGAGCGGGGCGTCAGTGTGCCTGACGATAGAGTCACCTATTACAAGTGTATCAGGTGTGTTGTTTAGTCTTAAAGGCTGTGACTGTTCGGCACACTGGCTTTGTGAGCTATGTGTTGCACGTGTTTTGTTTTGGGGTAGCGGTTGCTTGGGTGTCTGCTTTGGAGGTCTCTGCTGATTAGGCAGATTTTTATTTAGAGCCTCCGAGTATGTTTTTGTGTGTTTATGTGTTTGGTTTTTTGTCATGGTAGGTCTATGTGAGACTGGAATTGTAGTGAGTGTGGTTTCCTTCTCCTCCTGACTGGTTACGCCAGTACTGAGCTGAGAGAGCTTAGCCTCCAGTTTGGCTATATGATTGCATCTCTCACATGTGTTGGAATTTGTTGGGAGGAGGAGAGGGTTGTCTGTGTACATGAGGCAGTTGTAACATTGCCTCAAGATTCCCAGATTCACCAGCTGGACCGGAGAGGAGATTGACAACTGACCTTTGGACATGCTAGAATAGTATTGGGAATTCCTTTATAATTGAAAAAAAGGGCCAATGGGGAACAATGTACTCAAGGGGAGTTTGTGAGGGTGTAGTGCTTTTAATTTTTTAGAGCTGACTTATATAATTGCTTTAGTGAGCAAGTGCCAGGTAACTTAAATGCAATGTGTTACAGGTAACTTAAATGAAAAAACGACAAACAGTAACTTTCTTTCAAGTGAAACAAGGAAATAAGTACAGTAAGCAATGCAGATATCACTAGGGATCCACTGAAGTTCTAAAAGGCCGCGTTTTAGGTGGAATTAGCATTTCAGGGAAATAAACAACAAGCATACAAATAAAGTTAGATTCAGCAGGCCTGGATCTAGTCTATGCTACAGCAAACAAGGTGTACCAATTTCAGTAAGAAACAGTTAGAATATGCAGGCACTATAAGCCTTTAACCAGAAATTCCCTGCTCAGAAGGGCAGAGTCCAGCCTCTCCTCCCACAAGAGTGCAGACCGCAATCCTTCTTAACGTAAAATAACTGGCCTGAAGCCCAAGTGCTTAAACCAGAACTAATACACTTTTAGAATAACAGACACTGAGCTCTCAATCAGCAGTTCCCAGCTTGGAAGGATGTAAGCAACCTGTCCTGCCACCACAGTGCAGGCCACAAACCTTCCTAATGTAAAACAACTGGTCTGAAGCCCAAGTGCTTAATCCAAAAGACTTAGAAATGATAGCTACACTTTAATCAAGTTACTACCAGCAGTAATAAATACAACTGAATACTTTAAAGAATGCCTGGATTAGTGCTCAAGTTATACAAACAAAGCTAGATTCAGCAGGCCTGGATCTAATCTATGCTACAGCAAATGAGGTGTACCAATTTCAGTAAGAAGCAGTTCAAATATGCAGGCACTATAAGCTTTAACCAGAAATTCCCAGCTCAGAAGGACAGAGTCCAGCCTCTCCTCCCACAAGAGTGCAGAACACGAACCCTCTAAATGTAAAATAACTGGCCTCAAGCCCAAGTGCTTAAACCAGAATTAATACACTTTTAGAATAACAGACACTGAGCCCTCAATCAGCAGTTCCCAACTTAGAAGGATGTAAGCTACCTGTTCTGCCACTACAGTGCAGACCACAAACCTTCCTAATGTAAAACTGGTCTGAAGCCCAGGTGCTTAAACTAAAAGGCTTACAATGAGTTACACCAAGCAGTAATAAATACAATTGAGTACTTTTAAGATGATACAAAAGCAAAATAAAGTAGGAAAAAACACAAATACAGTAAAAGCAAATAATTTTTTTTTTTTTTTTTCAGCAAACCTTCATTAGCCTGTGATGTTAGGTAGAAATTTCAAGTCCTGACCTCACTGCATACAGTCAGCGTACATTTTGTTAATAGTGTTGTCACCCACATGTACTGTGTTCATGCATAGATGTCGTATCCTGTTACAAGAGTTTATTTTACATTTCATTTGGAAAGGCCATAATGAAGACTGCTGTTGTCATTTGAATAGATTGTCATTCCATCACAGTTATAAGGAGACACCTTCGCAGGACCGAGGACACAAGATGATGTAATGTACAGTATGTAGTTGTCAAAATAAGGCATGTGTTCCAACAAAGGCTTATATCTACATTGTAAATAATTGTTGCTCTGCCATCACAGTGACAACAGCAGGGGTCACAGGTGTGTTTGGATATACCTAGCACAAGGCAATGTTGTCTGACAGAATCTTTCTAAGCAATTACAGGGATGTATATTCATTGATTTATACACATAATGTAATGCTTTCACATAACCACAACTATTACAATTGATGATGCACTTATACCCTGGCACATTCATTGATCTCACTATGGTGCTGATTTTACCAATTGTTAGGCAAGTGTTTCAAATGAACCATGAATAAATGCAAGCATTTGTGTCCTTAACTGTTCTGCAGGAAATAAATCCACCCCAATTATACTTTGTATGTACAGAGTGACAGAGGCCTCCCCCATCAATTTTAGCAGATACAAATTATGGGCAGATAAAGTACAGCTGATTGAGTGACTTCACATAGGTAGAGTTCAACAGCTGTGATAACTGTTCCACTGTGGCAAATGGGATTAATAGCTATCTTGTTATTTGGAGGAGTTGTACTGCTTGATTGTTCAATTCTAGCATAGGGATTCATTTTATATGAATGTACTGACATCACACAATGATTATGTCACTTCAGTCTTATTACTTGAGGTGTTACACAAACACATGTGAATGTAGCTTTGGATTTCCTGAAAGTACACACTTGTTCTGCAATGCAATGGTGTGAGTGCTATATTGGCACATGCATTGAGTACTGTAGTGTACATGAGCGTGCTGCAGTTCTTAGGTGGTATGTGCACAGACATACAGAGATGCCATTCTTGAAAACAGAACATTGATATAGGACTGATCATAATTATGTGCACATCAGCATACTCATTAATTACCATCAGTCTGACATGCTATTATGACATTCATTCTCAGGAATCCTTTCCTAATTCACATATTAATTGCATTTGTTTGTGATGATATTCATTGCTACCTGCTATGGCAGATGCTGACAATACACAGATCTGGTGAATACATTGCATCATGGTTTGGGGTTTGCATCTGTTCTTATTTGCTGGCACAATAACTGTATAAGGTAGGAGTGCCTTATGCAAAGATATTACGTATATCACGCTCTGCTCCCATGTTTGTAACACCACACATACCTACATATGGGATGCATAGCTATTAGAATATCGAGGTACATAGTTCCCTTCAAGGGTGATCCTTCTCGTGCATGTGTTAGGCCTATTTCTGTGGTATACACAGTTAATACACAGTTCATTGTTGAAATGGATGGGATGAGTTGGCTCCACGGAAAAGGTGATTGTGGCTTACGAGCCATTCTTATTTTCCAACATGCTATACTGATGAAAAAGCATGCTGT
Organism: Protopterus annectens; assembly: GCF_019279795.1. Classification (NCBI taxonomy): domain Eukaryota; kingdom Metazoa; phylum Chordata; order Ceratodontiformes; family Protopteridae; genus Protopterus; species Protopterus annectens. The sequence continues at coordinate 695,612,016 of NC_056726.1, read as the reverse complement.
GCAAATATCTAGTTATGTATGTACTGTCCTTGCAAACTGTCATCTCAACTCAGCATGTCAAATACGTTCATATGTCTTGTAATCCCCCCTCTGTTACAATGAGAATTTGTCACATTTTATACTATCATGCCTTTTTTATTTACCTACATTTGCTCAGGAACTGTGACCATCATCAGTTATTCTGACAAACATATTGCAAAAGTTTATTATTACAAATTTGTTTTTGTGACATAAGCACCTCTTCACATCAATTATTCTACTAGAATTTGAGTATTTACCTTCCTCGCTTACATATTTCTGTATACATCTCTGCTTTCCATGCACATTGTTCTCAGTACACTTTTTCTGTTTGGAAACCCATGCATTGTAGTTGTCCTTGCGGTTTCACATTCCGTCTCACTTATTTCTGTATTCATATGTTTCATTTATTTACACAATATACTCAAAACACTTCTCCGCCTGTGTACAGCATGCTTTACTTGCTTTATGTATCTCTTCATGCTGTCTGTGCGAGCATGCTTAACAGGTTTGCCCATAGAAAAACCTGTTTGTTTATTGCATGTGCTCATGTTGCTCAGCATGGTTTACTGGCCAAAACACCGTTGCTAGACACAGAAACTTGCTTGTTTTCATGCTAGTGTGATGAGCAGCATGCATGTGTGATTAGTATTGCTGATCATTGCACTAGCATGCAAACATCATATAGGATTCACGTGAAGCCTACACAATTGTTCATGAATCTGAGGGGAAACTATGATAAAACAATGTTCTATTTTAAAAAGTTTTGGTAAAGACCAGCACATTGCATAAGTGACATACCATTCTTTTTGAAACTGTGCACCTGATCCAGAAATTAAATCTGATGAAAGATTAATACATTTTTAAAATATTGTTTGAATATTAAACATCAAAGTTAGAAAACTTGTTTATTTAAAGCAATATATATATATATATATATATGTATATATATATATATATATATATATATATATATATATATATATATATATATGTTATGATGGGTCCCCAGAAATTAAATCTGATGAAAGATTAATACATTTTTAAAATATTGTTTGAATATTAAACATCAAAGTTAGAAAACTTGTTTATTTAAAGCAATATATATATATATATATATATATATATATATATATATATATATATATATATATGTTATGATGGGTCCCTATCAAATGATATAAAACTCATTTGATGGAAAATCATTTGGCTGAAACCAAAACATAGAAAGCTCAAAACATTGAAAACTCATTTGACTGAAATTCAAAACACTGAAAATGCTATATGCCCTTTTCCCCACGATAGTGCGATCCTGGAGTTAGTATATATAGTTGGGGGGTGTGGGGGGCGTAGCCTCCCACATACTTCATACATTTTAAACCCTACACATGGATACTTATAACTACAATGAATAACTGTTTGGAGAAAACAATATTTACATAAACTATGTAAGGGGCTATGCCCCCCACCCCCCCCCCCATTCTAGGGGACTATAACAGGTGCACCAGGGATCCTGTGAGGCCAGATGTTGTATGCCTTATTTGAAAAAAAAAATAACAAAGGAAATAAAATGAATGATACTGGGAAAAGACTGAGTGTAACACATATAAACAATGCAAATTAATGATACTGTCCCAGGGTACCATGATTATACCATGTATAGATAGATATGATTCTAACACATGAAGCATAATATATCTCGCATGTTGTTTATCATGTTATTAATTCTTTCCATGTGGGAAAATCTGTGTCCTACATGGACAGATTCAAAGCCCTGTCACTATACTTGACATCCTACAGACTACTAAGAGGTGATCTGTGTGTGGCATACAAAGCATCCTCCAGTCCAGCCCATTACTGATGAAATTACAGCACATCAGCAAGTCAAATGACATCAGAAGTACTCAGGGATCTAAACACTTCTGCAACATCAACAGGATGGTTTAGAGGGACAGTTATATCTCTCAGAGGATACCACTACTGTGGAACAGAATCCCCCATAGACATAAAACAAAGTTCACCCCTGTTCATTTTCAAGTACAACCTTGATCTATGGATTGGAAACAGAAGATTTACCCCAGAACTGTTCCTGTGCTGCTAATAGACCGAGGCAGCTCCTAAATGCTTTATCCCATGTATGGGTCCCCTCAAATTATCTATGGTAAGATCCTAGCTATTCTTATTAGGTGTAATATCTAATTATCCATCATGAGATGGGTAAGACCAATCTAAAACCAAATGGGATAGATTATTTTGAGCTCAAAAAGGAAAAATTTCTAGGCTTAAAATGGTTCACAAAGACAGTACTTGCCTATGAACCTATGAAAACTGAGAGATAATAAAAACACTGGGTATATAAGCATGCTTGTAGTATTATAATGGGAGACATGAATAATACAGACATGCAAAATTATATATTAATTTTAAGCATTTTGTGTTTTTATCCTGGAAAAAAATGTCTATTCTGAAATGTGGTATTGACAGGGAAAATAGAATATGGATAGTTATTCTGAAAAATATTATTGGACTCAGCATAAGATGTGCTGTAGTCTTGTAATTAATGGTATAGTTTCAATTAAGAGTGTATATCTGATGAGACCTGCTAAATTATATGTATGTAGCTTCAGATGGATATATACTTGATATTTTTATATGCTTTATTCTTGATGCTCTTTTTAAAAAAATAAGGGATAGTTATAAGTGTTACACATATACAGGTTATTGTTTTTTTATACTTACGCTTACATATGTTTATATTTTTTGATGTTGATGATATCACTTCTTTGAGTGGGTGTGAGGATGAGTTTATGATAAATATTTAGATTATTTTTCTTGATATTCCGTTTGTGATTCTTCTTGTATGATTTTATATTGTTGATATTGTAGCACCAGCTGATTTATGCCCTGTGGTCTTTAGATACATAAATGAGAGAGTTAGTTGTTTGTTACTTCTGACGATGTCTGATTCATGTAAAAGACAAAAGCGCTTAACAGTGAAATCAAGTTGGAGAACAACTGTGGTGCAGTGTGGTGATCTGTGTTTATTCAGATTGTAATCTTACCATATGCTATTCTTTACATAAAGACAATATGCACATCTCAAGATTTAGAGATAATGGGAGCATTATAGTTATTGTTTTCATGTGGAAGTGTGTCCAGCTTTATGCATTACCCTGTATCTGAGCATAAGATTGTTATGCTTCTAAGCATGGTTTGTTAGGCTTTCTTAATTACCTTCCATGCAAAGACATTCATGCATGTATCTAGCTATATCTATATCTATATCTAAAATAAATCGATTGTAACGTATATTAAAAAATGAGCTGACCCTACAAAAGACAAAACAAACCAGAAATTACAGCAATAAACTACTGACACAACATAGAGTTCATAAAAACTTACATAAACTACCTGTTGAGTAGACAGTTAACTGATCACTGAAGTCAGTGAGAAATTGTCCTATAGCATAAAAATACAAAGATAACATGGATGAATAGATTAGGAGACTGTATAAACTATATGGCACATGGACTAGGAATAGGGAACCTGGTTAATGACTAATGGCTTTACATTTCATCTTGAGACACATTACCTAAGCATATGTAAATTTCAATACCCAATGGCAAACTACCACAACAACATTACACATTTTTATTTTTTTTTATTTCTTACCCTTGTAAGTGAATTGGTCTGTAAACCCTTTTTTAGCCACAGGCTAGGCCATAGGCAAAACAAAACTTCTGTGACCCAATTCAAGTATAGACACCAGCAAGCAAGCTCAACCATAGGATCATGTGTAGACAAATTGGGCAACAAACAAGCAATGGATATGGATATATTGAAATAAAGAAAATAATAATACTATTATTAATAATAATAATAATAATAATAATAATAATAATAATAATAATAATAAGCAATAGCTTAATAAAAGAACAATACAATAATATGAGGCACAGGAACCTTTATTACAATGCATTCAGTATAGAATCACAAATGTTTACACAAATGGATGACTACAGCAATATAGATTTTACCAAGTAGAACTACATACTAAATGGTATAGGAAAGGGATAAGACAGGATGCACTTTGGTTTGTTGTATATATTGTCTAGTGCATAGTAAGGTACAACATGCTTATGCTGAATGTCTCTAACACCAGGCAGATGTCGTTACACAAGCAATAATGCCTGAAAGAATCTGTATTAATGTGTAATTAATGCCTGTCCACACCAATGGAAGGGCATTAATTACACATTAACACACACCCTGGAGGGCATTATTGCACTTAGAGAATGGGGTCTCTGTAAAATTGCTGTATTTTACTTATTTATTTTTTAACTACTATTTTATTTTTTAATATATTTTGGATGTAAAATAGTTCCTGCACCCAATGTTTCATACTTGCTGTAGTATATGTTAATGATGTTGGAGGAAGCATTTTCCATCCAAAATATAACACTTTAAAAAAATCCAGGCATTTACTTTATATTTTTGGTCCCTTACACCTAAAAATGCAGTTTATTACCAGTCATTAGAGACAAAAGTTACTAAATAATGACATATATTTGAGTTTCAGAGTTTTATTTCCTTCAGAAAATTCATATTAACACAGTTCCTTTTATTTAATAAAGTTTGTAATTTTATGAGAGCAATAATTAAAATCTGTTCTTATTTTTGAACATTTGTTCCCCTTTATGTTAGGTTTTTATGCAGATTTCTTCAGCTAAAGGGTCCAGAAGTATACAAATCTCTTTGCTGCTACCAGTGGTAGATCTCACACTCACTTCTGCTTCAGAAAATGCATGCTAATACAAATCATTTAAAATATGTTCCTATTTTGAACATTTGTCCCATTTATTTTAGGCTAATCCAGATACTTTGATCTAAGAGCATACTTCTCAACTGTACATATTTTTGCAAGATGTCCACATTTTTGCCTCATATTTTCAGTCTGTTCAATAAAAAATGCCTGTTTTGACAAACCACTGGATGTTATAAAGCTTAAAGTCACTAAATAATGACATGCATTTGGGTTTCAGATTTCATATCCTTCAGAAAATACATGCTAACACAAATCCTGTGCGTCTGGCAACTTTCTAATAAGAGCAATATTGAAAAATGTGTTCCTGGGCGGCCACGGTGGTGCAGCAGTTAGTATTGTTGCCTCACAGCAAGAGGTTCTCCAGTTCAATCCTTGGCTGAGGTGCCTTCTGTGTGGAGTCTGCATGTCCTCCCTGTGGTCGTGTGGGTTTCCTCTGGGTGCTCTGGTTTCCTCCCACATCCCAAAGACATGCTGTAGGTGGATTGGACACTCTAAACTGGCTCTAGGTGTGTGTGTGTGCCTTTTGTGGAAGGTTGGGTGCTGGGCTGTCAACTTGACACTGTAAAACTACACTGCCAATCATGAGTGGACAGGTGATCTGCTGTGTTGTCCCCTAACTGGGAAAAGTTGAAAGAAGAATTTAAAATGTGTTCCTATTTCTTAGCATGTGACCCCCCCCCCCCCATTATGTCAGGCTTTGTCCAGATTTCTTGTGCTAAGAGGTTGACAGGTATGTGTAAGAGGTAGGGAGGTAAAACTGCTGCTGCTGCCAGGGGATCATGCTCTCTTCACTCTCTCTGTCAAACACACCACCAGCGCATTGCTCGGTCATTTTCACACCAGTCTAGTGCTATCTCTTTTGCTCTCTTTCACACATACACACACACACACACACACACACACACACACACACACACACACACACACACACACACACACTCTGCTTTCATGCACACATTCACTGACACATACAGACAGAAACATAAACACATACTTTTCTGTTTCACTCAATGGATTGCTCTCTCTTTCTCTCTCTTACTCTCATACATGCATACACTCTCACGCACATGCTTTATTTTAATTTACTTTCTTTTTTTATTTTACACTTGCTAAACAGCAAAAGTGCTGCTTAGCGAATGTAAAATAAAAATGTCTCGCTCACTCTCACTTTGACATGCACGCATACACTTAAACACAGACATAAACACACACACTTTTTTTAGTTGTCTTCTTTTTTTCATATATATTTTACACTTGCTAAACAGCAAAAGTACTGCTTAGAGAGCATAAAATAATGGTGGCTCAGTCTGAGCTCCATGGCATCTTGATATGCTGCCATGAAGTGGCAGAGATGTTTTTCAGTGGGCATTACTTCTACAGCAATACCCTGCTGGAGAACGTTCATTCTCCAATTAGGGTACTGATGTACAGTTTGCCCATTGTCTAATAAACAGTAAACCTCACCATGTATGACTTTATTTTTAAGAAACTTAACTTATTTATGATGCCAGCATGGGGTATTGTGTCAAATTCTTTGGCCTGTCTATTTATGCTGTGTGAACAGAATGACGACAGACAACAGCATTTATGACTTTCTTTAAGTAGTTAAATACATTTATTAGGCAGGATCTCTCTTTGACAAAGCCAAATTTAGTTTAGCCTAATAATGTTTCTGATATCATAGTTCATGAGGAAAGATAAGAAGCATTCAACAGCTTAGCAAATCAAATTAGTCAGACTAATAGTTTTATATTTGCCAGTGTCTATGGTAGGGCTTCCCTTAGGTAGGGGACTCAACACTGAAGCTCAACCTACCTCATGGGGCAAATAATGCGACCAAGCACAAAATAAAAAATATATATATTTTGGGTATTTTAGACAGCACCTTCTGTATATGTTCCTTAATGATAATAGTTTATGGAATTAAAGAATTTGGGGAGTTAGTCTATTATTTTCTAGGGGTGAAGTTGCACTAAATGTTTCTGGTAGTATATTTGTTATTTGCACTGGGTCAGCGAAGGTGGTGCAATTTTAGATAAGACTTGAGTATTGCTGGCTATTTGTTAATTTCCTAACATAACTAAAGGATGTCTGATAATCACAGCAACACTTATCAATTACTTTGCTTTATTTATTATTGGCATGTTTTAACTTTAACCAGCAGCTAAAGATTTTTACTGGAAGTGGAGGTAGAAGATATGCTTGTAAAGTATGATTTACTATGGTTGCTGATTGAGCAATAACTGTTTTGATTAGTGCTGTGGATTTTAGAAGTATTTCTGGCTGTTGTGTGTGTGAAGGGGGGGGGGGGTCTACTTCTATAAGGGCAAGGCCATAGGACGGTGTTGACCAAACTCTGTTTAGTAAATTTTAATAAATTCTTTAATAAGATAGAGTCTACTACATATCTACATATAGCTGGTCTTAAGAAATATCAGTGCACTTATAGTACTTAAGTAAAGATACATAGTCAATCCATAAAATTAAATAAACTGCTGAGTGAGTATCTGTATTATCCATTGTCTTCAACTGTAGCCACATAATTCTGAATAATGTACTTTCAATCATGTTATTAATCTAACCAAGTGCATCTAATTTCAGAATTGACTAAGAAGAAAAATTCTAGCTAACAGAGACAGTTTTGATAAACATTATCTTCCCAATGAACACACTGAAAGGAGGCCTTTTATAGTTACAGGGTTCATTAATTAGGTAACCTTAAGGAATAATGTTGGATGCTATGCTCACCTTTTTTTGCACCTTGTATGCAGGATTCTTAGTACAGAACTTTAAATGCAGCTGTAGTTAGATGGGATTTGGACATTGCAATTATTTAGAGCCACTCTGCTTTCTACATAGATAGTCAGTGGTATTCTTAGTTATCAGCATGAGAAATAGTGTTTTTTGTTAGTTTCTTTTTGTCTCCATGCTTGCTAAACCTCAATGATCCCCCAGAGCTAGCTTGAGCCAATTTGCTCCCTCATCACTGGAAAGTCCCAAGTAAAAAGGCAAGAGCCAATCAAATGGGTCATCATATAGGCAGCCATGGAGGTGTTTTGTGCCCTCACCACTTTCCTAAAAATTAATGTATTTCAGTGGAAGGCCCAACCCCTCCCCTGTTGGCTAATGTGAGCACCTCCATCACTGTAAGATGTGCTGCACTCCACTCATATGTATGCATGCTTTTGCCCACAAACCAATATGGGTTGTCATCACAGCCATCACAAACTTGTGATTACTCAGTCCATGTCCCTATCCTAACAATTTCAGTTTTATAAATGTAGTCTTCCTCTTCCATGGTGCTGATCAAATGATTGCAGGCCACCTGTTCATCTTCAGGGTGGGTGAACTGATGCCTGCTGCTTGTTGCCACTCTCCCACGCCTAGATAATCTAGTGTCTGATCCCCTGTTTGAACTCTGGTCACTCAGGTTGTTGTCAGGCACAAGAAAAATAAAGCAGCAAGTTTTGCCAAGAGCCTTTTGCAACACCTGAATGTAATGTGAGGTATTAAGAGCTACAACAAGAAAGGTATATTCAATTCAGCAGTGAAGACAACGATGCTGATGGCATGCATAGCTTTGGTTGTAAAAATATTAGAATGTTTTGATTTAAGCTGAGGTTGTCCACTCATTTGGTAGTCACACAAGATTTTCAGCAAGCCAGAGCCCCAAATAGCTGATTTTGTGGGCTTAACCCATTGGAGGCCAGGTGAAACTTTAATGCATAGACAGACCATCTATGCTAGCATTTTTGGTATTCTAAACAGCATGCACTGTGTTTCGTCAGTGCTGAAGCTGAGTTTTTTTTTTAGCAAGTCACTAAGTGATGAAATCAGATTAATATGATTATTAAACACCTATCAACAGTTTGCCCATGTTAATGAGAAGAATGCCTTCAACATAAGTCTGATACTTTGGAATGTGCTGCGCTCCTAATAAATAAGAATATTAAAGGCTTTAAGATAGATCCTTGAATGATTTCATCCCCAAGGAAGACAACAGCAAAACTTGCTTCCCCAACAAGCCTGACAAGGTGATGAGAATGCTCATCTGTTTACAGAATCCTTCCTTCAAGTTAAAGATACAACAGTATGGTTATTGTCACTGCAAGTATATTAAGTGAATAGCAGCCTACATATTGAATTATATCTGCATTCATTGACTAGGAATTGGGTATTCACGGAGTACAAAGGACCATCTGTACTGCATAGCATGTCCACTGTATATTATCTATGATTTGACAAGCTACTGAATGCTGACACAGTATGAAGAACAGTCTATACTACAATCATTGTCTACTATATATACTGCATGAAATATGAACGATGGTTAAATAGTTTTTGGCATGTTCAGTGCTTTTCTTTTCTGACTGGAACCTCATCACTTTGCAGGGAGGTAACATACATACACTCGTAACCATACTATGGCCATAGTTATGCTAAACTACATTACTTCTATAGAACTGATATGGAATGAAATCCCAGGTTCTGCTGCTTAAATTAAATTCTTTAGGACTGTAGCCATGGCTTCTTCCAGGAGAATGGAACAGACCATGTTCATAGCTTTTGTTACTGCCTTTCTGAACTTCTTTCCTAGTAATGCAGGATGCATGACTTATATTATTCTTGTTTCTGCTCAGTGTACCTGTTTTGACAGCACAGGCTATTCATCTTTGTCTTCATGAAAAATATGTTCTTGTAGCTCACTGACTATCGATCTAGCTAAAGTGTAACAACATTAGTAATGCCAATGCCTACAGGAGGACATGCTCTCACCAAATGTATATTTTGAGAAGCACCAGCACAGCAAAGTTATAAAAGATGGGTACTGCATTTTGCTTTTGCGCCATGCACTAAAAAAATACACTGTGTAATGTGGAACCAGAAGTTACTGTGTTCATGAATTAATCAGGAATAATTTTATTATATTCCATAGTCACCCCCAGCTGCTCCAATATTGATTTTTTTTCTTACAGTATAGGTAAAGGCTGTTGATATTCCACAGAAAGAATGCACTTCATCCTATCACAGGAAGCCTGAAACTGAACAGAGTCAAATTTTTAAATGTTCTGGTTGCCTTTGCTATCATTTATGGATCTTAACCCTTACAATAGTCAAAACATATTAGGGAGTTTGTGAGTAAATGACTTGGCAGTGTGGTGCTTGGCTTTTATTCTGCAGTGATCCATCCATTTTCAGTATCTGGGATACAAGCCAGGCATGGTAATGCATTATTCCTCTGTTGTGCTCTCAGAACAACGTGATTTACGAAGCACAGTTTTCTTGAGGCAGTATAATTATCATTTATATTACTAGGAAGGTCAAGGTGCTGTCAGATAAGTAGGCTCTGTAGAGGTGCATGCTTCAGCTGCAAAAACTTCCTGTAAAAATACTCTGGCAAAAAAAGGTTTTATAACAGATACTACATGGTCTGTTAACATGCACATTGAATATCTCAAAAAATATATCCATATTAAAAGCGTTCATATAGATATAATGCAGAACATCCTTGACATAGAGATTTAACCAACAACTGGTTTATTTTCTCCTATTTTGAACCTGTGTTATATTTCAACATAGGTTTGAAAATTCATGCCAGGCAACTTCACTTCTAGGGCAAACCTCCTCTGCTTATCCAAAAGCCAAAGATCAATGCAGCCCATGTTGAGTTGTTAGTGTTATCCAGATTTTCCCTTTGACTCTAAGAACAGTGGTTAGACTAGCTGGTGTAGTCTGGTCTATGAAACCACATTCAGTATTTTTCATACCAACATATCTGTAACTGTAGTAAAACTAAATGAATAGTTTCCTGTCTATTTGATTTGAGCTAGGTATATAGAACAAGCTAAACTTAGTTTGTTTTCTTTGTGTGCTTGTATGTATGTCTGTGTGTGTGTGTGTGTGTGTGTGTGTGTGTGTGTGTGTGTGTGTGTGTATGTGTGTGTGTGTGTGCGTGTGTGCGTGTGTGTGTGTGTGTCTGTCTGTGTGCCTGTGTGCCTGTGTGTGTGTGTGTGCGTGAGAGCACATACTCACAGTTGGGCAAAAACACATATGTATATACATTTACAAAGACATGCATACAGATATACTCACAAATACCCATGAACATGCATAAAAACTATGTTAAGAGACATTGTTTTCTATGTACATGCCTTGCACTACTTGGACACATTAATATTGCGGCCAGGTAAAGTGAAGTCTCACAGATCTTTATGATGTTGCATGTCTCCCCTACTGTTCCATGGCATTGGATTAATTAAAGTTAAATTTCTTATGATCATAAAGGAAATTGCAAGTCTTTCTAAAGGTTATGCCATTGTAGGATGGCAGAGGAAATGGAGAAGTTAAATAAAATGATGTACATATAAGAAGAAGAAATACATGATGATAATAGCAAAGAGGAGAAGACTGGCTACTGATGACTAAAATAAGACTACACTGAATTTAAAGGAAATATGAGAAGTCTGGAAGAAGCAAAGCCTATTTTTTGTCAAATGTTTGGATTGCGAGATTTACCTCTCAACTGTACAAATTTTCGCAGAATTCCAGATTTTGGCTCATATTTTTAGCCTGTTCCTCTTTTTTCCTGGCAAATCAATGGGCTGATCTCAGGATTGAAGTCACTAAATAATGACATACATTTGAGTTTTGGACTTCAAATCCTTCAGAAAATGTATATTAAAACAAATCCTGTTACTCTAGCAACTTTCTAAGTTTATAAGAGCAATATTTAAAATATGTCCCTATTTGTACCCCCATTTTGTCAAGCTTTGTCCAGATTTTTTGCATTAATAGGTTGAGAGGTATACGAGAAGCATACATCAAGAGACTGGAGTTGCTTAAAGTTAATCACTTTAAGGTTTTGCATGCTCAACAACACACTATCATGACTATTCAAAAGCAATTAGATGAAACACAAAAATGCCTGGGTGGTCAAATGGAATATATGCAGGAAAAATGTGATTACATTAGAGGGTAAGGGTCATGAAAAAAAATTAAAATGTATCATATTATTGCAAGGGGAAGAGAGACTAGATATAATGCTGTTTGTCAAAAGACAGGTAGCACAATGGACATGTTTTACAAAATCATAATTAGGAACCAAGCTGTCCAATTTTTGATGCAAGTGTCAGTTACATCTAGGCTAGTAAGCAAGCTAAATAGCTAAGGAAACACATATTTCATTTTAAAAGCTTGAGGTGTTGTCTGCATAAGTAGTGAATAGTTATTTTGTGGGTAAAGATAAAAGTATGAATAAGATAAAAAAAATAACAGCTTAGAAGGTCAGGGACTGAAACCTGATGAAGTAGAGACAAGGTTGCATGCTGTGTATTGTGAAATGTGTAACTGAAGTTAGGTACCAGACATAAGTGACAGGAGACAGGATAAAGAAATGAGTGAATGTATCTGTATCCCTGTATACTCTGATGGTAGAATCAGCAGGTAAACGTGACTGCCACGGGTCAGTAATCTTGATAAGAAGCTGGGCTTATTTATACTCAAAGTGTTGACACTGAAATATAGATGTAAGAAAAAATGTTGTACATTTCTGTACTACTGAAGTGTTTGCACTGATTAAAAATAGTTTGGGAACTAAAGATTACCTTTAGAGGGTAGCTGGATATCCTCATCCAGATCCATACAGGTACATCATATATATGAAAAACATCCAGAATAAAAGTAATATGTCAGGTTATGACAGGGGATAGATGGATATAAACTATCATGTATTTTGCAGTGATGTGTATGTTGATTATGAAACATTTCCCTCAATGTACTCCCACATTCTATTTCAACACAATTGAAACTAGTAACAAAGGCAAACTGATAGAGCAGATCACCTGGTTTGAACTGCTTTGCAAAGAACAAGCAATTCTTTCTCTCTGCTACCTCTTCAATCTGCTTAAAAATGCAAGGTCATCAGAATTGAAACAGGCCCTAGTTAAACCAATCTAGTTAAACCAATCAGAAAAACTGCCAAAGCAACAAACGAAAACGGTTTTGCACTTATGCCACTCACTCTAGGGGAGAATTTTAAGAAGCTAGTGTTTGCTGAACTCACTGATTACTGGAGTTTGGTTGGGAAGAAGTGCTATGATAGCTCTTTACATACTCAGCAATGATATCGATCAACATATGAGTAAAAGCGTTTTGATTGAATCAGTATTCAGTGATCTCAGCAAAGCATTCAACATAGTTGATCACACAGATCACACGCAGACTTGCTCAATTCTGTAATTAAGGCAAGAGTAAATGAGATCCCCCCTTCCCCTGGTCTTTCTAATTAACAGATATAGCACAGATCTGCTCCACTACTTTTCTATCTCCCCAACTTGTCAAAGCTGTTTTGAGTGTTAGTGTTACCCCTCTATATTATTCTCTATATTTATTATTAAAGTTCCTGCAGACATTCCATGAATCCAAGTTATTCTTTTGCAGACAGTGTGGCCATATATAAAGAAATTCTTCTCACTTCATCATCAAAAACAAGCTCGAGAATAGTCACTGTCCACTCTACAGTTAGCTACTAGAAAAACAAAATTATTTTGAACAACAAGAAAACCAAAGCTGTAATTGCTGGTACCATGCAAAAACTATGATCAGTCCCATAACATTAGAGCATACTGTTCAATAAAGAAAGCTTACTGAAACCACCTTGTAGTACAAGTATATGGGTACTTGATTAGACCAAATTTTAAACTTTCAGTACCATGCGAGCACAACCAGATCAAAAGTAAGCAGACTACTATTTGGGGCCAAACAAAAAAAAAACACTCTCACTTCCACTACCCTGAAGGCAGAATGGCACTGGATAAAGGTGTTTTTCTTGTCTTCTTGTCTGGTTAATACAGCCTGGCAATTACAGTGACAGCATCTCAGGAGAAATGTTAATCTCTGTATACTACTGACAACAGCATTTTATATATATATATATATATATATATATATATATATATATATATATATATATACATACGCATAGATAGATATGTTTACCAAGGTAGAGCATTTATCAACAAATGGCCATTTGCAGGTTCAGTCCAGGTACAAAGGTAACAAACATTTATTTACAATGAAATTAACAAGTGTCACAACAAACACACATTGTGCAATCAATAACTGTATGTATACACACATATTTACAGTGGGAGAATAGAAAAGAAGAGAAAGCTGAATGAAAAAGAAAAGGATTAATATGCAAGAAGTAGAGAGTAAAAAGGTGAGTGCAGAATTAAATCAGACAGAAAAGTAGAGTAAAGATAAGCCTACTTAAAACCCATTTGACAGTGGCATGCTCAGATTCTGAGAAGGCACAAACTGGCAAAATGGTATGTCTATAGAAGGTATATGATGGATGGAGTGAAGAGATAAATAGTGGAGGTCCTGTTAAGTATAAGGTGAGGAGCTACATGATATGCAATGGTGCTGGAGAGTTGCATTTGTACTGTTTTTGTACAGAATGTTTGAATTAACACCTGAGGGATGAGTAGCTTGTGAGTTCAACTAACTCTTAAGGAAGAAATTGCTGTAATTTAGGGGCAAGGACAGAGAAGCTAACCCCAGAGGTATTTGGCTTGGTATATAGGATTTAAATGATGGGCCCACCTCTGGATTGGCTTCTGGAAGTATATGTTGGAGTAGTTGTGACTGTTTAATTACAAGAAGGGACAATGTGACTTTATGGTGTAGTTTGAAGACAAGGGAGCCGAGAAGGAGTTTGGCTCTAGCCTGGACTGACAATCACTTGACTTTGGATAGTTTGAAATCATTACACAGTAATTGCTAAAGCAAAGTGGCTACCAGTAAAATAGAGGTGTGTACTAATAGCAAATATATAAAATAATGAACCCAGAAAATTCTCCTTTCTTATCTAACAAAACTGACAATAACCTATAACATGAGATCCCAAGTTATCTTCATTATTCTTTACTAACCTCTCAGACCATACCTCATAACACTGACCACCATTTTTTAGTACTGGCACCTGTATACAGGAGGCTTTATCTGTAACACTTAAAACTGTCTCCTCTTTTACCAATCTTTATCTGTAATTAAAAAAGAAAATTCCTGTCCAAAAAACAATGTGTAAATGTTTTAGGAATGGGAACATCACATTAAGTCAAATATCTCCCATGACTCCTTTTCTCTCTATACTCTGGATTATAGATATTCCACTATCTATATTGACTGCTGATTCTTAAGCTCCTAAATATGACTAACTCCTCTCAACCTCTACCTCTGTTGGGCTCCTCCTCATTATTCCTTTCATTGTAGATTACACAAACTAATCCTAATATTTGCCCATCGCCTCTAATTGTCATATCTGATCCCACTCAGTTCACCTTTAACCTACAATTGTTCACATTGTGGATAATTTGTTTAGCTTTATTCTTTTTCTAGTCTGAGCTACTGCAATGATTATTATTATGTAAAATATTTGTATGTAGCACTGTTTGTAAATCTTGCTTTATCACTATATTTCATGTTTTGCATGTTTCATTTGTCCAGCTGTGGCTGAACCTGAGAATGGTTCTGTTGGATTAGTTGTGACAGATGATAGAATGGGAAGACATCAAGAATTTATTTGGACTGCAGGTTAGAGATGGCCTTCCCTATCAGGGATTGATAACAGAGTATAGGCAAAGAGAAACAAATAGGGGGGTCCTAAACAAAAGACCAGCACTGGTAGAGTTTTTAACAGAATCTAGAACAGAAGCTGACATTAAAAAAGGAATAATTAGTAGAACATATAAAATATTGCACAATAACTATAAGGATCAATCAGAGGAGATTAGAAAGGATTGGAAAGAGAGATTGAATAAGCAATTCACATAGATACAATGGGAGGATATATGTATGTCTCCCAAATATGCAACAAAATATAGAAGACTTTGGATCTTTGCCTGGAAATGTTTGCATAGATATTTTTATACCCCATGTAGACTCCAGACATTATTTTTCCTCAAGTAGACAGTAAATGTTGGAGGTGTGAAGGGGAAGAAAGAGGTAATTGGCAACATATTTTCTGGCAGTGTGCTGAGTTGGTGGACTTTAAGGATTCTCTGCGAGATGCATTGTTGGTGATGCTAAGAGGGCAGATTGGTCTGATGAAGGCGATGATTTTTCTGAGCTATGATACATAATCAGAATTGCCTAGTAGAGCCTTGTTGTGTCTAATAATGATGGCTGCCAAAAAATAAAAAAAACAATTACTAGAAAATGTAAATCAAAATCTAAACCATCTATACTAGAATTAGTGAATATTGTAACATAAATAAAAAACTGGAAATGAGATATTTAGAAAAGGATAGAAGCAAACTATATAGGAAAAAATGGGAATTGTGGGAAAAGTACATATAAGGGAAGAATGAGGCCTAACAGGCAGCAGGACTTAATTGAGCTATGTAATGTCTGAGTAAGAAAAATTGGGTAGATTATAAGTGATGTATAATGCTTGCAACTCGGAGTGTTTCAGTATGGTTTGTGATGTAAAATTGTTGTGACTAGGATTGTGTTGGTGTGGTTTGTTTTCATTTACATAAATGTATGATTGTCTATGTAGTAAGTGATAGTTTATTGAAGCTGTTTCTTCTTTAAAAAAGCAGGAATTTAATAATTTATGTAATATTGCTTAGTTTACATGATATATAGCAATAGTTGTGAAGTATAATGTTTATGTTAATATAATTTGATTACTTTTATATGAGTATAAATTTGCCTGTGTCACGTGATAATTCAATAAAGGTGTTTGAAAAAAATAATTGCAAAGAAATAAGTGGGAAAGAAGTGAACGATTGGCAAAATGTTTTACATTTTCAGTGAGATACTAAATTTAGCCAGTAATACTGCCACCTCTCAACCCACATTCTGTACAAGTTCAGTGGATGAAAATGTCATTAAAAAGAGGTGAGAGGCAGGGCAACATTGATGAACTCATTAGCAAGGGTTTTTAAGAAAACTTTTTCCTTGAGTGTGTGCATACAAGCAGGTATTTACAAGCACATCTACACATGTGCAAAGGGTGTGAAGGGCAATAAAACAAGCTGAATGTTGGCATGTATAGCACTGGTAGTATTTTATTATTATGTGGTGAGAGAGAGGGTGACTTTGCTGTGGGGAGTTTACATTTACTAATTAATAATTTTAAACCTGATTTGAAAAATGAAAAAAAAAAATGGTAGAATCTGATAACATAAAATGCTAACTAAAATGATGCATTATGTGATGCAATTAACATAACAGTAAAGTGTTGTAGTTATGGTTGCTTTACTAATCTTTTTTTTAACATAAGCATTGCAATTTTGTTAGGTAACCATTTGAAATCCTGGGATGCACTACAGTGAGTCACAAAATGGAGAGACTGAATGACCGAGAGATCAGACTTATATATACTAAGTCCAAGATGCTAGTTCTTGACATACTCTCTTTCCTCTGAGATATTGCGATCTCAAAGCTGGTGTAAATTTTTTTTTTTGGGGGGGGGACCTGCACCCTGCAAAAAGAAGTTTTAAAAAGAAGAGCAATTTTTGAGATTTGCTTTTCTTCAGGTTTTCAATCTTTTTTTGGGGGGGGGCTTGCTGGAACTCTGCATTTTCAGTGCAGATATTTCAATAAGGAGCCTTTTTATAATTCATTACTGGGTTTGCACCATGGGAATGCAGTGGGTTTTTATCATGAGCATATCATATTATATGATGTGATGCATGCATGCATTTAAGCATTGGCCAGCTCAAACTAACACATTCTTCAGATGCTGACCATTACTGGCCCATGTTTCACATTTTGCACTTTATTGCTTAATGCGTTCATCTGTGCAAATAGCTGCAGTACTAGACAGCCAAGATGAACTATCTTTATGTGATACAAAGAAAAAAATGAATGGAGTTTATGATTACACTTCATAATTTAAAAAGAACACCAAAATAATGTTTCTAAAATGGCATTTAATTTAAACATTTAATATAATTATAATTTATAACACTGATGATCTTACTTACACTTGTCATTGTATTATCATATACTTAATATCTTAGCTTGACAGTGTCTCACTCTGCCATGGATAAAGCTGTCCTAATATACTCTGACAAAAGCAAAGCTGTACTGAATAATCTATTGGGTTGTACTAAGATCATGCAGAATGTTTTCTATGATGCACATTGAAACAGTTCTGCACTTTGCTAAGAAGAGCTTAGTAAGCTGGTAGCTAGTACAGAGGACAAAGGCTATGAACTGTTAATGAGTTGCTTCCTGTGGATCAGGGTTTGCTTCACTTAGCTATGTCTACTTGTGACCCTCATCAAGTCATTTAACCTGACAATGCTTTTGAAGATTAGGCTAGGCTCATCAGTTGTCTCTTGGAATCTTTGCCAAGTAATTACCTGTGAACCTAAACATAGATAGTCTATGCATGCATATCAAATGAGAGCAATTTACATTCAGTTCAGTTTAGGAAAGCTGTAATGAAGGATGGCTAACAACGTAATGGGGAAAAAGTATTTGCAGTATTATATCTGATCGTAATATCTATAACATACTAAAATTTTGCAATAACTAATCAATTGTATACCAGTCCATTCAAACTATCTGCATGATGCTCTGCTTTGAATTTCTCATTGGTATCAATGTTATACAGTCATACAGCAATGCACAGTGATGCACAGCAATGCATCTTAAAAATGTTTTAGATCATTGGGCACTATTTTATGCTGCAGCAAGAAAATGCATTTAATTTAGTTTTATGGTATTAGTAATGTTCCAGTTTGTGCTGTTGACCATTTTGGAAAACAGAAGAAAATTGGCTACGTTTATGATAATATAATCAACAATGGAGCTTTATGCTGTAGACTGGAAAAAAAATGCAAGTTATAGCTGTAGCAAGAAAAAAATATTATACTAAGTGGCAGTAAAATGGTATCAATTAACAAGAAAATGAACATTCCCCGGGATTCAGTAAATTTCCGTGCAGGAATAACTTATTCCTGCATGGAAGGGACCTTTCCTGTGCAGCACAGCAGTGCACCATGCATATTCATGAAGGCATGCTGCCATCCTACAAAACGGACACGGTTCTATGCACAAGTGCAGGGTGTGTGTCTGAGAGCAGTGATCTCACAATACACACACCCCCTACACACCAGAATTGCCGTTCAGCAATTTAAAATGAGCGAGAAAGCTCATAACACTTCCAACCTGTCAGGAAAAGTAATCTGGTCAAAGCTATAAGGGACAATCATCCCTACCAAGGCAAAAGTTGATAGAATAACACTTTTAGCATAAGCACATATCACACACCTCCCATCCCATCAGAGTAAGGAATGTGGACAAAGCCATAAGGGACAATCATCCCACAAAGCAAAAAGTTGATAGAATAACAAGCTCAGCATTAGCATGGATATTCTGAAGGGTACAAATAAAAAAGCACAACAGATACATTTTTTTTTACACATGCAATAAAGTTTAAGCATGGCTACGTGGGTGTGCCCATTGCTTAGCTACACTTAGTCCATCTTAAACAGTACAAGAAGTTAAATAGCAAGAGACATGACACATAAGCAGTACTGCAATAGTGTAGTGGTTCGAGTGTATGCTTTGTAAGCAGCCATTCCCGGTTCTATTTCCACTTGTAACCCATTTGCATTTTACATGTGAAAGCAGTACATAAACTTTTTTTTTTATAATTAGCTACTAAATAACATATATTTGTTAACCAGAGTACTGTAGTAGGTCCAGATGTGAGGAGTCATTTTAATAAAGGTGGGAGACATCCATATAAACACAAGGGCTCCATACAGTATAGTTACACATTAATAAATGTAATGAAACCACACTGGGGGATGTCAGGGACAGTAAACACATTTATAATATGTAATGAATGATGAATCAATCCCATACAGAAAATAGTCTATAAAATAAAAAATAAGCCATGCTAAGCATTGCACAACTCTGCTTACCAGGTGTAAGCATTGTGTAAATATGACTGCTAAGCAATGAGTAGCCCAGCTAAGTTGTTTACCCATTGGTAAGCAATACTGAACCTGCCTCTTTAAGCACTGCCAACCTTAGCTAAGCAGGTTTGCTCATAGCTTAGCTTAGCTCAGCATATTCAAAACTGTCAAATCATGGCAACGGGTGGGAAATCAGCTGTATTTAAATCCCATAGGTGGGAATACAGCTCATAACTGGATGCAGCTTCCCACTGTAGGCAGTATGGCAGGTGTTGGCAAGGGCATGTGCTTCTGGGCACAGCGCTGGGGCATACAGGGGTCCAAGTTCATGGTAGGACTCCTGGTAAATAACCATGACTAGAGACTGCTGCAGGGCCAGTACCAGGGCTCCCAATATAAAGCAGAAGCATGGTACTGTCTTGCCCATGATCTCACCAGTGCCACTGGCATCCCTCAGACTGGTGAGCAGGTCCAGCACTACTATGCTGACTTGAAATGGAAGAAGAGGGAGCTCTTGGACAAGTGGGTAAAAAAAGCAAGGCAGAGGGGTGATGTCCCAGCAGTGTCTAAGTATTCATATCAATAACTGTTTACCAAAGTCCAGCCTGTGTATGTGATGGATAGGTATGGCTAAATATTTCTCTATTCCCTTTACAGCTGTAGCTGAGTGGGCTGTGAATCTGGAAGCCCATGCCAGAAGGTTTCAAAGGCTAAGTTGTGAGGCTGGTGAGTAACAATCCTGCTTGTAGTAGTCATACCAGTATAAAAACTGTGTATGGGTTGTACAGAATAAGCCAGACAATATGACAGTAATAGTCCCATATAGGTGATATTTCAACAAAACTGTAACTGCCTGGCAATAAAGTTCTAAATCCTGGACTGGTTGTGTTTACTCTGGTATTTTATGGTGTTTAGTGTTGCAGTCTCTGAATAGTAATGTTGTGTTAAGCACTGTTACCCACACTGTGCTACATAAAAAATATGTCTAGGAATGTCTGTATAAGACTGTTGTAAGTACAAGGTCTGATTGTACAATCAAGAGAGACTTAGAAAACACTGAAGGAACATACAACAGTTTCTAAATAGTTCACTCTGATGAAACTCAAATTGTTGTATTTTTAGCACACGCAGCCATGGTTCAAATCCTGGGAATGGAAGTAAGCTGTATGCATAATCATACATCTCAAATGTACAGATTTTTGCAGAATGTCCAGATAATTAGCTCATATTTTGGCCTGCTCCTCTGTCTCCCTGGCAAATCCCTGGGATGATCTCAGAATTGTAGTCACTAAATAATGACATACATTTGATTTTAAGACCTCAAATCCTTCAGAAAATGTATATTGAAACAAATCCTGTTACTCTAGCAACTCTCCAAGTTTATAAGAGCAATATTCAAAATATGTCCTTATTTGTACCCCATGGTGTCAAGCTTTGTCCAGAGTGTGTGCATTAAGAGTTTGAGAGGAATGTGCATAATATTAATTAGGAATCTGTGAATATGTGTAGAAACAGTCAGGTAGTGTTAACAAACATTCCCCCCACATGTCTTTCTGATAAGAAAACTGTAACTGCCTGGCAATAAAGTTTTAAATCCTGGACTGGTAGTGTTTACTCTGGTATTGTATGGCCTGACATGTAGCATTCAACAACATCTGATATCAGAATAGTACTGTTGTGTCAACCACTGTTTCTCACACTGTGCTACATAAAAATATGTCTAGGAATGTCTGTATAAGATTGTTGTAATTACAAGGTCAGGTTGTACAACCAAGAGAGACTTACAAAGAAAACACAGAAGGAACAGATCACAGTGTCTAAATAGTTCACTCTGATGAAACAGAAATTGTTGTATTTTTAGCAGACACAGCCATGGTTCGAATCCTGGGAGTGGTAGTAAGCTGTAAGCATAATCATACCTCTCAACTATACAGATTTTCCCAGAATGTCCAAATATTTGGCTCATATTTTTGGCCTGTTCCTTTTTTTTTTTGGCAAATCAGTGGGATGATCTCAGGATTGTAGTCACCAAATAATGACATACATTTGAGTGTCAGACTTCAGATCCTTCAGAAAATGTATATTAAAACAAATCCTGTTACTCTAGCAACGGTCTAAAAGTTTATAAGAGCAATATTCAAAATATATCCCTATTTCTACCCCCATGTTGTCAAGCTTTGTCCAGATGTTGTGCATCAAGAGATTAAGAGGTATGTGCATAATTACAACTAGGAATTTGGGAATATGTGTAGAAACAGTCAGGTAGTGTTAACAAACATTCCCTCCACAAGTCTACCAGGTAAGAGAAGTAGAATTTAGCTATAAGACATTTGACATATACACTGTGTACAAACATACCACTGTCCAAACCAAGGCCATAGGGTATTGTAATAATACTTGTAGAGTAATGATTTGAGCTATGATCATTAAAGTTGTGAGTACTGCAAGGATATATAAGTTGTTAATGGACATCTCTCTTTCCCCCCACCATATCTGCAACAATAATCTCAACACAAAAATCAATGGGTATGTTTACACCAAACCTACTGTTGGGACATATGTCCTATTATTCAAAAAATATTGAAATGTGTTTCTATTAATGTTCCATGTTGAAATACTGTCATTGGTGGCCTGTTGCTATCAATGTAACCTGCATTCTGTTGCAATGGCTACTGTGGTTCCATATATGCATGTGTTCTGTTTGCTATGCAACTGTTCCAAATCTTGTGTTTTGGGTTATGGGAATACCTATGCCTGCTGTTATAACAAATTCTGGATTGTGTTGACTATTACTAACCCACAGATGTTCTAAAACTGCAACACCATAGCACGTTTGGGAAGGCCGGTCCCAGTGGACCCACCTCTCCCACCTCATCTGGCCATGGCACTGGGCCTAGGCACATTTGGGACCTACCCCAGGACCTCCTCGTCTGCTGGTCCTGCACCATCTTTGGGTGGAACTGCTTCAGGGGATGGGGCTCATCCCCCCTGGGAGTGGGCACAGACAGGATACTGTCATCCAAAGTGAGGACCAGGGATTGGTGTGTAGCAAGCTCTAAAGGGAATTTGGAGATCTGCTACACCAGCTTGAGGGCCGCATTGCACAATAAGAGGGTCAGCCTTCCCCTCCTGCTCAGCCCTCAACACAGCCACCTTTGGGGCAGTGAATGTACAGTGATGACTACCCATGGGTGGGGATCTCATTCACATGGTTTCCATTTGGGGGCTCATGAGCTTCTGATTTCCAAACACCCCGCCATGTCCAAGGTGTTTACTCCCCACATGTGTCATATACGGCCCCTGTATGCTGTCTTGTCTGTCTTCCTACCCAACCTACCTCCCCAAATATACCTACTATCCTTCCCCAACATCCCACTCTCACCTTAAAAAAGAAAAAAAAGGGCAATCCGTTCCCCCCAAATAATTTGTCCAATACATAGCTGTATATTTTGCACGTGTCCACTAGACACATGTAATCTTGTATAATTGGCTTTACATTACATTATTGTTATCCTCACCCCTCTCTCAGAGGTTTGAGTGTCCAAATATACCTCTAAATTCAGTATATATGCACAGCTGTTGCTGTAGAAGAAATGGGCAGCTATAGACCTTCCCTACACACTTCCTGCACATCCCTAGCTACTTTCCCTATTGTCTTTCCCTCTTTGTGCCCCCTTTTTCACCACTTTCCTGTCACCCTTTTTTCTTTTCTTTTAAAGTAATAAGCAGGGGGTAAGTGGCAGCAAGCACTGTTAAGCAGTAGTATGTGGGATTAAGCCTGTTTGTGCAGTGCTAAGCAATGCCTACACAGAGTAAGCACTTATCAGGCTGTCTGTAAGCATATTTAACCAGAAGTTAGCATTGCTTACCACAGAGTAGACCCGCGCAAACTTGCTTACAACTGCTTAAAAGTGCATTAATTACTCTGTATCCAACAGCCCTTGTTCTGCCCAGCAACAAAATAATCAGCTCTGCCCAGTCTTGAACCCAGGATCCTGTACACACCATTGTCAGAGCAATGTATCACAACTCCATCAGAGCTGTACCGCTAAATGTTTTTTTTAATACATCATCCAATACAGGTATAGAATACTATGGAACCAGTATGTTTATAATATATAAATATACAAACACAGATGTGTATGGTGATAGATACATATGAAAAGTGTAGCTGTATATATGAAATTACACATAGACAATATGTACATATATATCATAAAATAATATATTGCGCAGATATCAAACAAGAAATATACTAATATATCAATAGGCATATAAAAAAAATATATATATATATATATATATATATATATATATATATAAGAATAAATATATATTAACACATATATATATATATATATATATATATATATATATATATATATATATAGGTACCTATATAGCTATACATAAATATACATATACAGTGATATCAATATATATATATATATATCTATATATATATATATATATATATATATATATATATATATATATAAACATATATACACACACACACATATACAGATACAGATATATATGCATGCACACACACACACATGCACACACACACACACACACACACACACACACACACACACACGCACACGCACACACACACACACACACACACACACATAAAAAAAAAAAAAATATATATATATATATATATATATATATTTATATATATGTGTGTGTGTGTGTGTGTGTGTGTGTGTGTGCATAACATGTACTGCAGTTATACCCAGCACCATACATCCTCACCCTTAAGTGCAGTAGATCTTGACAAAGGCTGCAAAATGGGGGGGGGGCAATGGACCAACACTAGGGACACAATGTACATCTTGCAGGCATAAATGTAGAATATCGCTACAAGAACAGGGTGCGTGTCAGCATACATGTTCAGAAGGATGTCAATTATGGCACTGTAATGTATGTTATCATATATTAACAGACATCCCCACATTATGACAGTGATTCACCACAGGAAGGAATAAAATTATACTGTTCAACAGACCAGAAATATGGGCAATAAATTGGACAGTCTGTAACAATCTGGCCGGTGACAGGTATGCTCAGAACAGCTGAGTGGAAGAAAGCATAACCAAGCCTGGCAAAGGAGGGGACCCTGAAAAATTGGACATATCTGACTTACTGGTGTAGATGAGCTGACACATGTGATACAGTAACACCCTCCTGTCTGTTCCAACAGCTATTGAATGGAATGGCAGAAGTCCATAACCTAGTGACTTCCCAGGAGTTAGTCATGTAAATCCTCATATCTCCCCACTGCTGTGTTAGCCATACACAATGCTTATGTGGGCCAGGCAACACTACTCATCTGCCAACTATCTGGACATAACATCACATTAGGGGAAAATGCACTGGGCTGCTAGCCATATCACCAAGCAATATGCAAACTACAGGCAGACTGACACAACAAAAAAGCAATCTTGCTATTGGGGAATACACATGTAATTGCAAATATACCAGGCACTCCTGGGATGTAACAGCACTGAGAAACAGACACCTGTGTGAAAGTGCAAACAGTATAAGGAGTGTGTGAACCAAACTGTCAGCATGTTTGATACTCACACACTACCCCTACATATAACGGCCCAATACACAGTATAGTATGATGCCAGACTGTGTTATGGGACATGTCACAGTCTTACCCTACAAAAATGTAACACTTGATAGAGCACCAGAAACTGGATCCGCATGCAAAGGTGGATAGAAAAGGAAACATAACACTTACGTCTATGCCCCCCCCCACAAGAAATAACATATTCACAATACACTGCTACCCAATCCTGACAATCTGTCAACAATAGCCAGAAATACAATAATATCCCAACTGTACACACTCCCAAAGAATGGTCAGGCCTTGTCATCATATATAAGGCAAATAACAAAAAATGGCACAGGAGAAAGGAGCACTGAAAAAACAATAATTTAATCCTGGTAAAGTAAGCGCTTTCGTACAGGATGGTACCTGTACTTCTTCAGACAAAAGTAGAATCAAGACAGAAAACAATCATTTAAATACATCCTCCCAAGATGCAACCGCAATCAAGTTAATTAGTCAATTAAATAATTAAAACATTATATTCAATACTAATGGAAATAAAATGCATGTGTATATATAAAATGTATGC
This sequence comes from Protopterus annectens, assembly GCF_019279795.1. Lineage (NCBI taxonomy): Eukaryota > Metazoa > Chordata > Ceratodontiformes > Protopteridae > Protopterus > Protopterus annectens. Next base: position 695,586,070 of record NC_056726.1, on the reverse strand, counting down.
ATAATATGTATTTATGTATGAGTATATAAAATACATATGTTGAAACATACATATGTGTATTAGTACATGGATACAAATATGACAATATCTTGAAAGTGTTACTCCTAAATAAATTAAGAAGATAGTATCGTGTTCTAAATGCTTATATTAAATAAATTTATATAAAAATAAATATAAAAGAAAAAAAAAAATATATATATATATATATATATATATATATATATATATATATGTATATGAAGCTATTCAGACATCATTAAAAAATTACTTATAGTAAAATTATAAATGCTTTTCTAGTAAGACTTCTAAGTTTCAATATGCATGCTACAGAGCACATTTAATTAATACCAGGGTATCTAAATGCATCACATCTAAGTTGCCACAGTAGTTCACATCTCTCCAACCATAAAGAGATGGGGCCACCCCTAATATTGTAAGTCACCTGGTCTATAACACTAAACTCAAAACTATGGTCTGAATAATTAATTATATGCTTAGCTAGGGCATTCTCAACTTTCCTGTTCTTAATTGCGTATATGTGTTCATATACCCTGTCCCTTAGTCTCCTATCAGATTTACCTATATAAAAGACAGGGCAAACTTTACACTTAGCCAGGTAAATAATACTTCTTGTGTTACAATTGAACCTGCCATTACAGGAAAATCTCATGCCCCTAACTGTAAAAGAGAGACCTTTTCTAACATATTTACAGTAGGGGCCTGATTCACACTTAAACATACCATTTATTCTGGAGTTATTGATTTTCTTTACCCCCAATATAGATTTTAAATTCAATCCTCTTTTATATATAACCATAGGTTTGCTAGGTAAATTATCTCTGACATTCTCATCAGCTATCAAGTCCCGGTTCTTACACACAATATGCTTGATCACATATGCTTCATTACAAAAAGGGGTGATGAAAGTAGATACAAAATCAGAGGTAGAATTAAAGGATGATCTACCAGAGTATACACTGGAATTGCCGAAACTTCACTCCACTCATTTCAAAGTCATTTAAAATGGCTTTAAAATGCCCAGTGGATCTTTTAGAATTAACTTTTGCCAGGATATCCTCCAACAATGAGTGTGGATAACCACGCTTCAAAAACATATATTTTAGGAACTGGCATTCCAACAAGAAATCATTAAAATTGGAAATCATCTTGGCAGCTCGGACTAGTTGACCTTTAACAACCGATTTTTTCTGGTGGTCAGGGTGGGAACTTGAAAAATGCAGAAAATAATTAGAATATGTTATAAGTGATGACTTCACTGTAATGGTGGGACATATGTCCTATTGTTTGATAATTATTTAAATCTGTTTCTATGCATGTGCTATGTTGAAATACTCCAACATTGGTGCCATCAATGTACCTGCATGCTGTTGTTATTACCACTGTGGTCCTATATATGCATGTTTCTGTTTGCTATGCAACTGTTCCATATCTTGTGTCTGGGGAAATGGGAATATCTATGCATGCTGTTATGCCTAATAATGGAATGTGTTAACTATTACTAACACACATATGTTGATAAACCATAAACATCACGTTTATATCACGCTACTGAAAGATGAAAAGAGCAAACGCTATTACATCAAACCTAAAATATCTAAACCACAAAATATTGAATATTCAGAACAGCAAATGTTTTGCTATGGAAAAAAAATGCTATTCCAAAACACATACACACAACACAAGCACACCAAAAAAACAGCAATCTTCACACATACACTTAAAATACTACATCTATCCCTACACTAAACTGTACATACACTACTATCTATCCACTTACCTTAACCTAAACCCTAACCCTAAGGTCCGTCACTATCGCACACTCACCTAACCCATGCCCTAACCCTAACTCACTTAACCCGCTCCTAACCCTAACATCCACACAATTGCAGACTTACCAGAACCCGACCCATAACTTTCCACCACAGTGCTGAAAATAGCAA